>NC_092106.1:26499408-26575752 GCF_045679555.1 Salvelinus alpinus | reverse complement strand
CATTACTGTAAATAACGCAGTTACCATAAACAGAGACCTGACATCATCTATGACAACAAGAGGACAAAGGCCCCACATCCCATCCTTGTACCTCTCAAGTTGGGAAGGAATCTCAATATACCCTTCTGAGGCTCTTACATAACACTTCTAACAACCCCCCCACCTGCCCCCCCCAAAAAATGTAGTCATTTAATATTGTTAGCACAGGTACTGTAGGAAACTGAGTTGATGGTTGGTGTCATTATTCTAAACATCAGAGAAACCTATGAAGTATTTCCTGTTACAATCTCTTCTCCAGAGGAAATGTATTTTCTCCTCAAATCATTTTTTTAACACTGAAAATCTAAAAATGAATGAAATTGGGTTATAGTCCAGTTGAAATGGCTAGTAATGATGATTAAGTATTGATAGAAACAGGCCTACACTTCAACTTGATTTCTTATAGTGATGCAGATAAAAGGAATAATGTGAAAATGATGGATTTCATGTTGTAACTTTGCCTAATAGCTAAAGAGCACTATTCTACTTTCTGGCAGACAATGGACCAAGAGAAGTAAATATGTCCAGAAGTAAAAACTTTTATTTTGTCCCAAAAAAATCCTATTTCAAAAGGTATTACTTAATACATGGCAGGAATTACAACAATAATAAAATGGTTAATTGCAAAATTACATAATATTTATATATTTAATATCCAAAATATATTGCATATATGAAGTAGCAGTTCCCTTTCATTGAACATTACTATTTATGAGAGGTGGACGTAAAGGGTACATTTTTTATTATTACCTTCATGTAAAATTTAACAAATTCCCTTTAGTTCAAACGACTAAACCAATGGAGCTTCAAGAGATGCTTCCTGTGAATATTAGGGGTGTCTGCGCTCATTTGCATAATATACCTGGCCAATTTAAAGGCACACACAAAAGCTGCCAATTTCTGTCCGGTATGAAACATGAAAAGTGTTGTTGGCCTATTTTACAATTAAAAGCAACCATAACCATGGTATATACAGAATAACAGATGAACTATAGATATAGGATTATGATTCAAGCAGGCATTTGTGGTTTTTGATAATAACTAGAACAAATCTTGTGTTCACAAATAAAATTAAAAAAATAAAAAAAACGTAAAAATGTATTGCCCAAATGTACAGATATAAAACGTTTAAAAATGTTGAACATACTACATATCAGTAACGGACTTTTAAAAAATTGCATTTTTGACCGAGGTCAACTCGTATTAATTCTCTTGACTTTTTAAAACTGTCACATATGAAAATAACTCTGCATAATTTATACAGTAAGTTGCTTTAATGCCTAGTTGACCGATGTTCACAAAATAATAAAAAATATGTCTGACGAACGCACAGCGTTCGTGAATCTGAGGATTTCTCTGTTTTCATCCTTTCTTACTTTACTGGTTTTGTTCTTTATTTAGTAAACCATTTATTTTCAAGAAGTACTGAGACAAAGTCCAGATTCAGCTGTTTAAATACACTTGTTTCTTTCATACAAAAAACTTGAACCATCTGAAAATGCACGTTTTAAAATGGCAGTACTGTATGAATGCACAGAGACAGTTAGGTGAGGGTTGACATGACATGACATAGTGCTATGGTAAGTTACTCTGTGTCGACACTTGACTGGCCTGGACAGAAGAGGGAGAGACCACCGTGAGACACGTAGCTCTTCTAGAAACAACTGTGATTGTCAAATTGATGATGTGTTCCATGGACCAGAGGGCATTCACATTAATAATGACTTGGTCCAACAAAATATCCGGGAATGGAAAGAACCAATGGCTGAAGAGGACAAACATAGTTACTGTAACAACAGTCAACTGGTGTGTGACCCCCTGAAAACATAGCTACATCGCTTCACATCCAACTCTTGTCTCCAACTCGCCTACTTCCAGTTTGGAAGATAAGTTAAGTGTGAATCAATGGCATATTCCAGTTGCCAACATTTCATGTTCATTCAGTGCTGAGAAGTCCTTTTCTTTGGAGCCCTACCTCCACAGTTCCAGATGATGCTCCGCATACATAAAGGGTTGCAGACGGACTGACAAACTGATAACAGAACATCAGACAGACAGACATGATGTGGATCTGAGACCCCAGAGACTGAAATGAGGAACAAGGCAAGAGCTTCACTGTATGAGGAAAATGTAGATTGAGACCCATAGAGAATGGGTCCATGTCTGTGATCAGGCACACAGTAGGTATGAGAGCCTCTATGGTCTCTTGATAAGGCTGCGTCTGTGTGGGCAACCGTGTCCAGATTTTGGGGGCACTCTGAACTGGCCCATGGGTGCAGCTTTCAGGGGACAGAAAGGCAGAAAAAACACAGACGCACTGTTATGCACATCAGCAAAAGAAAACAAACATGGAAAAAGTATTGTCTTGTAAATAAGTAGTACTTCATTTGGATCCAGTTTTTTTAATCCTTCAGTTAGTGTCCTTCATTTTGCCAGTTAAGAGCAGACTTTGGGTGGAGGCGGAGAATCCCCCTTTCTCTCGGTCTCAGTTGATTTAATTTCATTGCGAGAGTGCAAGTCAGCCTTGGTAGGTTTGGTTTTGGGGAGAGGAGGGGAGGGGAGGTTGGGGGAAGATGTCACGGTGCAGTGGGGTTTAGTAGTAACTGCCCAGGTGGGAGGGCACATGGGAGTTGGGGTGGCGGGGGACGCTGTGGTTGGGGTAGATGCCCCCTGGGGAGCTCCAGTATGGAGCGGTGGGTCCAAAGAAGTTAGAAGAGGTGACGGGCATGGAGGGAGGGTGTGGGGACATGAAGTTGACTTTCTGTTGGTGGGCATGGTAGGAGGGCACGTATGCCAGGTCCGAGGGGTATTTGTACATGGAGGACTCGGTGGGGTGGGGCTGCAGGGCCTGGGCGATGCCGTGGAAGTCAAACTTGTAGGCGTAGCGCTTGCCGTGCACCTTGGTCATGATGTTCTTGTCGTAGTAGTATCGCAGGGCGCGGCTCAGCTTGTCGTAGTTCATGTTGGGCTTGCTCTTCCTCTCGCCCCAGCGCCTCGCCACCTCGTCAGGGTCAGTCATCTTGAACTCTCCGTTGGTGCCCTCCCAGGTGATGCAGCCGGCATTGGCGCTGTCTGACAGGAGCTCCAGCAGGAACTGCCACAGCTGGATCTGTCCTGAACCTGACCAGGACACACACAGTTCAAATCAACAGCAGTTCTATAACTGAACACCTAACAGCCAGCTGATCAAAGACCCATAACTCATTATGTACTTCCTGAATACTGCAATAAAGTAGAATGCCAATTCTAAAGAAGAATTCCAACAATTCTCAGCAGATAAAAATGTCAATTTTAAAGAGCAATACACCAGGGCCATAATGAAGCAATGTATGTTGTGAAATGTAGTTGACATCGAATATACTGTATGATTGGTCTCATACATTCTCTCGTACATACCTGGGTTGGCCAGTCGGCTGCTGGTGGGCCCCAGGATCTGGTAAGGATCTGTGGAGAGAGAAAGAGGTCTGTTAGTCTGTATCTATCACTATACATTAGGTTGACACTCATCCCAGTGAGATGGGTGTAACCCACTGTCTTAGGTGGAGTGCACACACATGATGGAAGGAATGAGCAGTGTGAAATACATTACCTGGCTGAGGTCTGGGCTGTTCAGTGGACTTGGACACGTTCTGTGTGACCACCGGCGAGCCTGAAGAGGGAGGGGTTGGGAGGGGAAAGAAACAGGAGGAAAGAAAGCCAGTTGGGCGGTCATGGATAAACCACGGTACACATCTTAACGGCACGTCAGCCCCGTTCCAAAGAAAACAGGGCAGTAACTGGTGGCTAGGGTAAGTGCTTAAAGTTCCCAGATTTCAGGGTTTGACGACTGAGGATTTAATCACTGGTGGTCTGCCTTGCGTGCTTGGGTTGAGAGTGGGCTCTCACAAATCGCTCTATAAAGCTTTGAGCTTTGGGGCGGCAGGTAGCCTAGTGGGGCGGCAGGTAGCCTGTACTACTAATATGACATATAGCTGATATAATGTACTACTAATATGACATATAGCTGATATAATGTCCTACTAAGCTGATATAATGTCCTACTAATATGACATATAGCTGATATAATGTACTACTAATATGAAATATAGCTGATATAATGATGGGTCTGAGTATTGGGCCAGTAACTGAAAGGTTGGTGGATCGAATCCCCAAGCTGCCATTGTCAAAATCTGTTATTCTGCCCCTGAACCAGGCTGTCATTGTTAATAAGAATTTGTTCTTAACTGACTTGCCTAGTTAAATAAAGGTTAAAAAAAAGAATATGATGCATGATGGGTAGGACCATATAGTAATTCCTTGTGTGTCCTTCTTTCTGCGACTCAGAGTATGTTTACCTTTTCCACTGTGCATGTTGTTCGACCATCCAGTCCGCCGTACAGCATCATATGATGGGTCTGAGAAGCAGAGAGAGAGATTTGTCAACATTAAACACTTCCTAACATTTAATATTGGAGTATTTCATTTATTTCTCCTATAGACGTGTTGGCTGACATCGTCACAAAAATGATGCACACGCATCGATGAGGCAGAAGGCCGTGTGTTATGATTCTGAACCGTCAGATAGCTAGCAACAATTACAAGAAGCTGCCATCTATTTATGTTTCCAATAAACATTGGAGGTGAATATAGTTTACATGTTGTCAACAATCTAAACCAACCCTGACTGTTTTGCCCCATAGTTGCGCACACATCGGTTTTGTTGCTAAACAACCAAGCAGCCTATCCACGAGTGGGAAATAAACTGATTCTAACTCGACAACATGAACCGTCCACCTCATCTCATAATATACACTAGTCCTGAATTAAAAGGGGTAGTGGCTCTTTTCGATATGTGGCTGTGTATGTTCTTGATTGTGCTCTCTACCTCCCCATCTGCAAGCAAACCCATCTCAGGAACACAACTTGGCTTTATACGAGCAACGAGATTGTCACAGAAATAAGGCAGGGAAATTATGCCAAGAGCCGGCTATAAAAAGGTTTGCCTGCCTATCCAAGCCTGTCCAAGAAACCATGTGCAGCAGGATATCTGGCCCAGGTAATGTGGGTTTATCTGGCATACAACTATGTCTCAAAAATAGAGTGACAAGTTTCATAAGCAGGTTGCACCATGGTGACCACAAACAGGAGGGGAAAATACACACATACAGATACAAAACAGACAGATAGACATCCTAGAAATGGATGATTGTAAAATGCTGCAACAGTAACTGAGTTGGAAAGAATTGCCCCACGTTTGCGAGGTTCACAACTGACTGAATGTGGTCTGGGAAGCTGGATTGCTACCAGTTGTAATCAGTCTCCTTGACATGTGCAGATATAAAAGAGGATGTATATTTTCTCCATCAAGGCATCAAAAGCAGTACTGCACATTCTAAATTGAAAGAAGATACAATTTCATCTTCATTTGGTTGGCAATGACTGTAGCACCCCTGACAGTTAGCTTTGTTACCGGCTAAGACTACCACATGCTGAGAGTCACTAGACAAGAGGACATATAACAGCCAGTGAAGCAAGACACACATCTAACCGATGTAATGTTCTACTAATATGACATATAGCTGATATAATGTCCTACTAATATGACATATAGCTGATATAATGTCCTACTAATATGACATATAGCTGATATAATGTACTACTAATATGACATATAGCTGATATAATGTCCTACTAATATGACATATAGCTGATATAATGTACTACTAATATGACATATAGCTGATATAATGTACTACTAATATGACATATAGCTGATATAATGTACTACTAATATGACATATAGCTGATATAATGTCCTACTAATATGACATATAGCTGATATAATGTACTACTAATATGACATATAGCTGATATAATGTCCTACTAATATGACATATAGCTGATATAATGTACTACTAATATGACATATAGCTGATATAATGTACTACTAATATGACATATAGCTGATATAATGTCCTACTAATATGACATATAGCTGATATAATGTACTACTAATATGACATATAGCTGATATAATGTCCTACTAATATGACATATAGCTGATATAATGTCCTACTAATATGACATATAGCTGATATAATGTACTACTAATATGACATATAGCTGATATAATGTCCTACTAATATGACATATAGCTGATATAATGTACTACTAATATGACATATAGCTGATATAATGTACTACTAATATGACATATAGCTGATATAATGTACTACTAATATGACATATAGCTGATATAATGTCCTACTAATATGACATATAGCTGATATAATGTACTACTAATATGACATATAGCTGATATAATGTCCTACTAATATGACATATAGCTGATCTAATGTACTACTAATATGACATATAGCTGATATAATGTCCTACTAATATGACATATAGCTGATATAATGTACTACTAATATGAAATATAGCTGATATAATGTCCTACTAATATGACATATAGCTGATATAATGTACTACTAATATGACATATAGCTGATATAATGTCCTACTAATATGACATATAGCTAATATAATGTACTACTAATATGACATATAGCTGATATAATGTCCTACTAACATGACATATAGCTGATATAATGTCCTACTAATATGAAATATAACCGATGTAATGTCATACATTATAATGACTATAAAAATCTTTTAATGTTAAAATTGTCATGTCACCAGTGTTTTTACGCTTGGTTACATAAGTGGTGATCATATAAGGCCCTGCTGAGTTCAACATCAGCAAGACACAGCAGGTGTCTAACGTGAAGACGTAAGATTCTAGATCGTAGTGTGTGTGTGGGTGTGTGTCACGTTACATATACAGCCAATGTGACAGCTAGAACATAACATGCTTCACAGTGGTGATGCAGACACCCGTCTTTTACAGGAGGTCTTGACACAACTAACCTTCCAACACCCCATAATGTGGCTCCCTCTGACTCATCAGTGACCTCAGCATCTAGAACTGGTTGAGATCCATGTCATGGCTTCTCTAAACATTATCCAACACTGCCCTCTACTGGTCAGAAGCATGCTAATCTTATATAACAAACATTTGGAAATGCAGAGTTTCCACTGGTTTACTTCAACCAACATTGAATAAATCAAAATGCACGTCCACTTTAGTGTTGAGTACTTCTCAACCACAAACTTGATTCAAAGCTGTAATAGAAAAAAACACTCTGGCTTTCTAGAAGGCAATATCACTAGAAAGTGTTTTATTGTCTCTCATAAATTATAAATCTATAATGAAAATTGGAAAACATTTCGCATTTAATCACATCTCGGAACACTTTCACAGGATGTTATTTAAACTTATTTCCTTTTACTCATGTGTGTTTGTGCTTTATAAAAGTATTGGATGAAATACCACAGTTTGCCATCACAGCAGCAAGATGTGTGACCTGTTTCCACAAGAAAAGGGCAACCAGTGAAGAACAAACACCATTGTAAAAACAACCTATATTTATGTTTATTTATTTTCCCTTTTGTAATGTAACTATTTGCACATAATATGACATTTGTAATGTCTTTATTCTTTTGGAACTTTTCTGAGTGTAATGTTTACTGTTCATTTTTATTGTTTATTTAACTTTTGTTTATTATCCAGTTCACTTGCTTTGGCAATGTTAACATATGTTTCCCATGCCAATAAAGCCCTTAATTGAATTGAGAGAGAGAGAGAATAACAGTCGGGGTCTCAGCAGAGGCGGTCAGGTCCATGCTGCAGTGGGCTGGTGGGATAGTCTAGGAGCAACGACTGGAGGAGGGAGAGTCCTAAGAGAGTTGTGTTTCCTGCCTGCCTCGCCTGCAGACAACCCCTCTTTGTTTTACTGCCCCCCCCCCCCCCCCCCCCTCTGTGAAAAAAAACATACAGGGGCTACCTCCTTCCAAAAGAAGTGTCACAAACAGAAGGGGTGAGAGAGAGAGAGAGAGAGAGAGAGAGAGAGAGAGAGAGAGAGAACCAAGAGACCCAGGCAGACGAAACACAACATTGGAATGTGAAAAGAAAACAATGGCGTTGTATCCCGCCACTGTCTGATGAAGAGTGGAGGAGGTGGTTGGATAGACTACGCTCGGCTCTTTTGACATGAGAGAGGGTCACATCCCTGCAATATCCTCATATTAAGGGTTCACCGCTATAGACAGTGGGGAAGTTCCTATACCTTATTCGATTAGGGTCTGAGTCAGACCAGAGGGGCAGGGGTGGACATGAGACGTAAGTGGAGCACCATTCAGCAGAGGAGATGAGAGGAGAGGAGAGATGAGGAGCCAAGAGGAGGAGAGGAGAGGTGGGGAGAGGAGAGGAGAGTGGGCAGCCAGGCAGACAGACTGGGAAGGACGACCAGAGTCCAGATGAGCACAGCAGGTCAGGAACACAGTCAGCCATGCAAACTCAACAGACACCCCAGAAGTATGGCACATCGGAGTCCCTCTCCCTCTTTTTCCAGGCTCTCTCTGAGTGGAGCCAGTTTCCACTCTGGGCTGGGGTGTGGTGCAACACTCACTCGTCCTGGGAGACTTGACTGCAGACCAGCTATTCAAAACAAGGGCTGAGAACCAGCGAGAGAGAAGTCTAGTCATGGACCACTTTTAACCCACAGTCTCAGCCAAAGACACAGACTCAGACAGAGCAGGGTTTTTATACTGTATACAGGTGTTTTAAAAGCCATCTGTGTGAGAAAAGAAAATAGGTATTTGAGGAAGAGGCAGATGCCAATCTTTAGCATACACAATGGACATACAATGAATAGAGTACTGTATGTATGCCTGGCTATACTGTACAACCAATGTAAATCAGCAGTCCTCCACTTGGGAGGCCATAGAGGGAAAGATAAAAGACAAAGAATAGCCCATCAATCTCTAAAGCTTCCCTCTCTGTGAACACTGAGGAGCCATGTGGTAAATCACTGAATCTCCAAACTATCTCCCTGTACCCTTTAGCTCAACACACATGCAAGCAAACACATGAACACACACACACACTTTTCATGGCTGCTGCATTCCATGTTTTATTTGCTAACTTTTATTCATAACCTAGCTTTTTACACCAGACAGTCTGGAAAAGATTTGGAGGTCTCCTGCTGAATAACGGTGCTTACTATACCCTGAGAGAGCTGAGATGGTATGTGACCCTTTTCTACAGGCAATATGACTGTGAACATCTGGCGATAGAAAGTTGATAAAAGTCTCAATGCTGGCATTTCTTGAAGCAAAAGGAGCACTGTTATTATGGTAGCCCATAATAGAAATCACTTCTGTGTGTTGGGGAAATGGTGTTGAGGGGAGATCACCTGCTAGGTCTGCCATTCAGAATACCTGCCACTGACAACCAGGAAGAATCGGGCAGAGGTGACACTGCAGAATCTTATTGAGCATGTCTATTGTTGTTTGTCTATGTCTATTGTCTAAAACTCCCAAAATAAAATAAAAATCTCATCGAGCATGCCCATTGGCCTGATGGTATGAACCAGGGTGAGAACGGTGAAGCTCAGCGGTGGAATAGAACAGTGAAGCTCAGCGGTGGAATAGAACAGTGACGCTCAGCGGTGGAATAGAACAGTGACGCTCAGCGGTGGAATAGAACAGTGACGCTCAGCGGTGGAATAGAACAGTGAAGCTCAGTGGTGGAATAGAACAGTGACGCTCAGCGGTGGAATAGAACAGTGACGCTCAGCGGTGGAATAGAACAGTGAAGCTCAGTGGTGGAATAGAACAGTGAAGCTCAGCGGTGGAATAGAACAGTGAAGCTCAGCGGTGGAATAGAACAGTGAAGCTCAGTGGTGGAATAGAACAGTGAAGCTCAGTGGTGGAATAGAACAGTGAAGCTCAGCGGTGGAATAGAACAGTGAAGCTCAGCGGTGGAATAGAACAGTGAAGCTCAGTGGTGGAATAGAACAGCATAGCTCAGTGGTGGAATAGAACAGTATAGCTCAGTGGTGGAATAGAACAGTATAGCTCAGTGGTGGAATAGAACAGCATAGCTCAGTGGTGGAATAGAACAGTGAAACTCAGCGGTGGAATAGAACAGCATAGCTCAGTGGTGAAATAGAACAGCATAGCTCAGTGGTGGAATAGAACAGTGAAGCTCAGTGGTGGAATAGAACAGCATAGCTCAGTGGTGGAATAGAACAGCATAGCTCAGTGGTGGAATAGAACAGTGAAGCTCAGTGGTGAAATAGAACAGTGAAGCTCATTGGTGGAATAGAACAGCATAGCTCAGTGGTGGAATAGAACAGTGTAGCTCAGCGGTGGACTAGAGGGAACAGAACAGTGTAGCTCAGCGGTGGACTAGAGGGAACAGAACAGTATAGCTCAGCGGTGGACTAGAGGGAACAGAACAGTGTAGCTCAGCGGGGTACTAGAGGGAATAGAACAGTGTAGCTCAGCGGTGGAATAGAACAGTGTAGCTCAGCGGTGGAACAGAACAGTGTAGCTCAGCGGTGGACTAGAGGGAACAGAACAGTGTAGCTCAGCGGTGGACTAGAGGGAACAGAACAGTGTAGCTTAGCGGTGGACTAGAGGGAACAGAACAGTGTAGCTCAGTGGTGGACTGGAGGGAACAGAACAGTGTAGCTCAGCGGTGGACTGGAGGGAACAGAACAGTGCAGCTCAGCGGGGTACTAGAGGGAACAGAACAGTGCAGCTCAGCGGTGGACTGGAGGGAACAGAACAGTGTAGCTCAGCGGGGTACTAGAGGGAACAGAACAGTGCAGCTCAGCGGTGGACTGGAGGGAACAGAACAGTGTAGCTCAGCGGGGTACTAGAGGGAACAGAACAGTGTAGCTCAGCGGTGGACTGGAGGGAACAGAACAGTGTAGCTCAGCGGGGTACTAGAGGGAACAGAACAGTGTAGCTCAGCGGGGTACTAGAGGGAACAGAACAGTGCAGCTCAGCGGTGGACTGGAGGGAACAGAACAGTGTAGCTTAGCGGGGTACTAGAGGGAACAGAACAGTGTAGCTCAGCGGGGTACTAGAGGGAACAGAACAGTGCAGCTCAGCGGTGGACTGGAGGGAACAGAACAGTGTAGCTCAGCGGGGTACTAGAGGGAACAGAACAGTGTAGCTCAGCGGGGTACTAGAGGGAACAGAACAGTGCAGCTCAGCGGTGGACTGGAGGGAACAGAACAGTGTAGCTCAGCGGGGTACTAGAGGGAACAGAACAGTGTAGCTCAGCGGGGTACTAGAGGGAACAGAACAGTGCAGCTCAGCGGTGGACTGGAGGGGTGTGTTAAACATTTATTAGTCTCTTCCTCTCTCCCTACCTAGATACACCCTTTTCCTGTGAGCCAGGATATCACTGTTATTGCAGCCTGTTCTCATGTACTGTATGTGGTGGTGACTTCACGGTCCACATGTAAAGGATATGTACCTCATTTCACAGACACTAATATAGGCTTAGGCGGGTCTGACGCACCAAGTCTGGAACCAACGGGACCCTGAACAGCTTCTACCCCCAAACCATAAGACAGCTAAATAGTTCATTAAATAGTTAACCAAATAGCTGCCTGGACTACCTGCATTGACCCTTTTTGGACTAACTTTTTTGACTCATCATACGCTGCTGCTACTGTTTACTATCTGCCACTTTATTCCTAGTTATACAGTATGAACATATCTGCCTCAATTACCACATCGACTCGGTACTGGTACCCTGTGTATATAGCCAAGTATATAGCCAAGTATTATGACTCTGACGAACACCCATAGTACATGTCGGTTGTTTTGCTCTAGTACGTCCACAGGCCTCACAAAACTCATCTGAAGGTCCCCCGGTGCCAGTTGAAAAAATGTATGGAAGTCTATATGGAGACTGTTTAGTTCCAAGAATCAGGGTTTATATCTCTCAGATATAGGACACACACTTCAGAACAAACTTCCTTTAGATATTTATTTTGGGACTGTTGTGAATCTGTTGTTCAATGCGTTTGTATGGGCTTTTTTTATACTTCAAGGGGTATTCCAATTCAAAATCAAATAGCCACATGGTCCTTGGTATGACCTTCTTAAAACAAGCAATTCCATATAGCTTAGTAGAACCCCCCCCCCCAGACATGGCTTAGACTGTTATGGGTTTTTTAAATAGATTCAGAGGTTTTTAGGAACAATAAGTTCACATTTTAGCTGTCTGCAAAAAAAACTGTCTTGCAGCGACCTGTTCGGAAAGAATGAACAAGCCTCATAAACACCAAACACAGAATGCTAATCTACACATTAAAACACTGAACAGTGACCTACACCGCTCCCAAACCCGCACAAATACAAATCCCTCCTAAAACCTTTCCTCCCCACCAACACATGTTCCCTCCTTGATTGAGTCAAAGTTGTGAAAACAAAAACAACTCATCTCCCTTTCTGTCTCCTTCTCTCTGTTTGCATTGTGGCTGAACCACCTGTCCTTTAAATACACCCCTCCACAAAAATGACCTTAGACGTTCTATCTCCCTGAGCCCCCCACCCTATCCTGCTTTATCTCCTCCTGTGGATAGTGAGTTTAGCCACGGCGTGCCTTTTGTCTTGCTAATTCCCTTCCATTCTGAGGTGGCACTCACTTTCCCCCATGTGCAGGTAGGCCATGAATAGCACAGCCTGGGGTAGCGATGCCTGGTATTATTCCCCTGTCCAAAAGATTCACCTGTTAATAACTGCGTCTCTGCCTGGTGCTGCCAGGACCTGGGTCTCGGGGCAGCTGCTGCCTCTGTGGCAGCAGACAGAGAGGAGCATGCCGTGGCTCTATTGTTTTGGCTAAATGATCATGCTAAATGAGAACACTCTTTCTGTCCTTTATCTCTCTCAACATATACCTGGCTCTCTTCGATACAGGAAACATAGTCCCCTATAAAAACACCTCTGAAATAGAAAACAGTTGCCCATATTTAAAGTTAGCAGTAAGATTTTGGAAGATAATGCTGTCCTACCTTCTTTGGCAGCCAGGCTTGGAGACTGATCCATGTGAGATGGAGTGTTGTAGGATAATGATGAGCTACCTGCAACATGCCAGATAGGCACAACGTCAGAGCAGTATGATTTTAAAGTTCACAGTTATCTGTGCATAGGGCATGATTAATAAAAAATACTGGCTAATAGGTTATACAGTATAGTATACTAATTCAAGTAATTCATTTTAATGATTCATTATTCATTATACACTGAGTGTATAAAACATTAGGAACACATGCTCTTTCCATGACATAGACTGACCAGGTGAATCCAGGTGAAAGTTATGATCCCTTATTGATGTCACCTGTTAAGTCCACTTCAATCAATGTATGAAGGCGAGGAGAGAGGTTAAAGAACGATTTTTAAGCCTTGAGACATTTGAGACATGGATTGTGTATGTGTGCCATTCAGAGGGTGAATGGGCAAGACAAAATATTTAAGTGCCTTTGAACAGGGTATGGTAGTAGGTTTCAGGCGCACCGGTTTGAGTGTGTCAAGAACGTCAATGCTGCTGGGGTTTTCATGCTCAACCGTTTCCACGAAGGGTATATCAAGAATGGTCCACCACCCAAAGGATATCAAGCTAACTTTACACAAATGTGGGAAGCATTGGATTCAACTCAATATTAGGAATGTGTTCCTAATGTTTTGTACACTCAGTGTACAACGGTTAGCAGTGAGTAGTAACACTGGCCAATACCCAGAGGGTGGCAGTAAGAAGATCATTGATTTCTGTAAGTAGATCTCAATTTCCTTTCATTTGAGATGCCTCTTAAAATTATACTTAAAAATTGCCCATAAAGAATCGACCTAGCAATATTTTAATATGTAATCCTTTAAACTCGGAACGCTGTGCTGAGTCAACAATTCCACCAAAAACCTCCTGACTATTAAAGTCCAGAAACCAAGACTATAGTATGTATAATAGCATGATTGCTTTTCATTTCACCTTATAGAGCAGAACTGTCTGCATTCCTCTGCTGACACAAGCAGCACCAAAACGCTCTCTTCATTTTAGCTGCATAAATCAGAGAGGAAAAACAGACCAAAAATGCACTGGGAAAACACCAGTGCTACTACTGCTATGGAGAGTGTAAGATTGAATACAAAGACTACTACTATGGGGAGTTGCTAGTTAGGAAGGAACTCTAGGAGCTTTTCTGAATGGGCAGGAGGAGATGGAGAGATGAATAACAGTATAGGCTACAGCTTGGGAAGCCTTGGAGTGGCGTGCCTTAGCTCATTTTGGAGGGTGTAGGGGAATGAGAGGGCCCACAGCAAGGCAGATCTGGGGGCTGTTATTAGGGGGGCTGGTGGAGGGGGGCTCTACACACAAATTCTAACCCCCACCCCATTCCCACTCCACCCCAGCCCACCCCACCCCAAGGCTCTGGTCCTGATTTGGACCTGGGGCCGCTGAACAGGGGAAGCATTGTGTGAGATAGGGTCCCTGCACAGCAATCAAACGCAGCTCCCCATACAAACATTATTCCACACTCTCAGTGTAAGCGCACGGGGCAGACACGGCACCGACTCATCCTCAGGGAGAGTAAGAGAAGTAGAGAAAGAGAGGGAGAGGGAGGGAGAGGGAGAGGGAGAGGGAGAGGGAGAGGGAGAGGGAGAGAGAGAGAGAGAGAGAGAGAGAGAGAGAGAGAGAGAGAGAGAGAGAGAGAGAGAGAGAGAGAGAGAGAGAGAGAGAAAAAGGGGTAGGGTAAACCCCTCCCCTACTACGTTCCACATGGGGGCCGCCCCAGAGAAAACAGATCCAAAAGAGAACACTGGGACCGCTATTATAAGGAAGAGAGAGAGAGAGAGAGAAATGGGGAACGCCAACACTGACACTTTAGGCAAGGGAGGCTTGGCTACACCGCCTATTTATTTGGACGTGCTCTTCACCCTTGAAAAACAAACACTTCCCAGTAATCTGACTGCACAGTGGGATGACTGGCTAATGTTCAGCCTCCTCCAACCAAGCAACATCTGCCCAGAGTCTGTTCCTCTATTACATAATACCTCCAAGAGCATTGTTTTATTTTCTTTCTTTTCAATGAATGATGACTCTTTAAAATGCCCCCTGTCCTTCAATCCTCCGTCTTGACACACCATAATATTGACAGACATCCCTGTGAGATGGTTAGACGTCATTGGCCTTTGCTGAGTCCTGGCTTGTTGTTGATCCTACCAAGCTAAAATCTATACTACCCCCTCAAACATGTACATACCCATTTCTCCATCAACAAACTGAGGGGCACCCACGTGGGCGGTGAGACCAGTGCCCCTTAAAAGGAGGCCTAGGAGACCCCATTCACTAGACTTAATTAGCCCAGTTCCCTGTCCAATCCAAACCAACCAGAGGTGCTGTGTAATGGTACCTAACAGCTAACAACAGAGGCAGGCAGACAGGCCTCTGAGCCCCTACACTGGAGTGCTAATCTGCCAATAGAAAGAGCTAATGCAGGGAGACCTCCATAAAAACCTAAAGAGAGAGAAAGAGAGAGAGAGACTGGCTGCAAAGGAGAGCACTCCAGACCACCTTTTCCTCTGCAGCCTTCAGCCCAGATGTTTATGGTCTGCATAAACTATTGAGGGCTTGAGAATTTCCCCACTCTGCACCAGCAGCAGCAGTAGGATCAGGAGCAGAGGCAGCCCGGGAGGCTGGATCAGGAGCATAGGCAGCCTGGGAGGCTGGATCAGGAGCAGACACAACCTGGGATGCTGGAGGCTGGACAGGAGCAGAGGCAGCATGGGTGGCTGGAGGCTGGATCAGGAGCAGAAGCAGCCTGGGAGGCTGGGAGCCCAAACTTATCACTTTCTCCACTCCCTCCTGTAAATCCATCCAGCCACAGTCAGCCACACAGAGCAGACCAGACCAGAGCAGGGACAGCTGGGAAAGAAAGCAATGCAGCTATTCTCCTATGGCACTCAATCAAAGCCACTTCAGGCCATTTCCACGCACTTCAATAAAAACTCCCACTCTTTCTTTCTCTCTTTTTCTCTCTCTCCCCCCTTTCTCCTGTCTCTGTGTCTGAGGATACAGTCTCTACTTGATGGAGGTTTCACTGTTCTGTGCTTGGTTTGTTCCAGCACATGTGGTATCAAACCGACCTACATGGGTGCAATAAAGTAAACAGTCCGCAGTCCCTCCCTGACAGACTAATTTGAACAAATTCTCAAATTGCACCCCAAATTGAAAGCACATTGCAGAAAAGGCGGCCATCGCGTATAAAAATCTGGATAAGTGACCAACTATGGGGCCAAAATAATGCACAGGCAACCACCCTTATTACTGTTCACAGCTGGAGCCAGAGATTCAGATATGTGCAGAATGTCTTGCTGGCATGTGCATTTATTATATTACTCCCTGTGTGACTAAGAGTAATCAGACAGGTGTGTGATGTTACTGTTAGCTTATAGCCGCAGGGAGGGGAAATGTCCATGCCCTTTTCTGGCCTACAGTGAACAAGCTTAATGACACTGAAGAATGTTAATCAGAGTTTCAATAAACCGACCCCAAAGTAACACACATGGTGTACACAGATGTGTATGAAATTATTCCAGCTCGTCGTCGGGTTGGAAAGAGTGTGGAGGGGGGAGGATGGGAGAGGGTGAGGCATCAGACTGCCTGTAATCACTAAACACTTCCAGGCCTCTCCCTCTCCTTTTCCCTCTCCTTCTATATGTGTGTCTGAGTCTGAACCGAGAGCTCGGCTCCGCTCCAGCTCTCCCTGTGAGTGAAGCCAGTGGTCTGCATTCTGGATGGGCTAGCTCCTTGTCTGTGATTATGTTTGTTTGTGCTGCAGGGGGGAAGAGATCGGCTTCAGTTTCCAGGATAAACCCTGGAAGCTCTCCACCCTCTTCCAACGTCGTGCCTTTACTAACACAGTTCCTCCCACCTCAACCTGAGCCCCCCTCCCAATATATGCCATAGTGCTGCTCATTTCTCAAAAGGCCTGCCACTGGTCAGCCAGGCACGGGACGAGGAGAGAGCATTTGTCTCATGGCTTGGGAAGGGGTCCAAAACAATTTCAATGGCCGAGCGGAGGATTCCGAAACATCTCTTCTGTTTCCAAAACACACAACAACTAAATCAAAGGAATTGTGGGGGGGGGGGGGGGGGGAGATGCAGTGCAGCACGCCTAAGCCAGGCTAAGTCCCGCAGCAACCGTTCCTAATGAAAACTGCTCTGCAGAGAGGGCCCGGTGGTGGTCAGTCAGACACACAGAGCCTCCAGTCCATGCTGCATTGTAACACAATGGGGCTGTTATACTCACGGCAGCCATCCCCATTCCCTGGACCCAGACGCCACGCACAGCACAGAGAAAACTGTTGACACCCACGGAATTAAGTTCCCATTACATCACAGCAAGACCCATCACAATTTTAAAGAGAAATGTTAAACCATTAGTAAACCATTTGGGGCTCCACCCAAATGGTGGAGTTTTGCAGCCGCAGCTGCTATTCTTGCAGTACAGTGCAAACAGCAGAGGATAACCGTCATACATACAGTAGAGGGTGAGATATATTTACTGGTTTACTGAAATAACAGATTTTATGGATGGCCTCCAACATTATGGCTTAGTATGTTTTGTGATGGCCATCCACCAACTCCATACAATGCAGTGGATGTCTATAAAACCTGAACTATACAGCACAGCACAGAATGGTACACAGTCCAGATGATCTGTACGCTATGCCAGATGCTGCCTGTCCTCCTGATATCTTGCGTATAGATGGAATTTGCATTATGGTGCAGAGAAACCTTGTTTCTTTACAGCCGTGTCTCGCTGCCAAAACATGCGAGGTCGTAATGTACAAAAGGCCTTCCAATTAATCAGCAAAGCTGCCTCCATTGTATATTACAGATACACTTCCTATGCTCTGCTGAACACACAGACCTCACTTGCTCGTGTGATTCCTGAGGCAATGCACCTGGGCTTCATCTTACTGTGGCATATGTGGAATAAGGCACGCCTAAGTGGAGGGAGAGCGGGTTACAGTCCAGAGATGATGGTTATCTACAGGGAAAAAACTCTTAAGTCCTCATGGCTGCAATGGCTGTATGTGCCAAGGCCTGCAGGGTGACCATTTTGGAGAAATGGGGTCCAGGTTTCCAGTAAGGCTGTATCATTGTCTGGCGACTGTAAAATGATGACTATGGTGACAAAACACAGTGAGTCATGTTATTCCCCTTGGTTTGGCATTCTTACCCTCAGTTGACATCCAAAAACAGGGGCGATGGGCTGAGAAACAGACTGAAATGTCTGTACTATTTAAGCCTCCTCTACTCTTTATGAAAAGCCAATCCAGGCAAAATACCAATGTAAAACATTGCAAACGGGTAAACCACGTTTTGTGGCATTCTCACATACCCGGGTGAACGAGACTGGATGTACAGTATGTCAATGTGAGACTGCAGTACAAACTGTCTAATGGAAGAGACAGAGAACTTCTGTTTTGTCATCTTATCACTGTTTGTTGCGACATTGAGAAGAAAGATCACTAAGAAACTACAAGTCTACACCTCTATGATCCATCAGACATATACTGAACAAACATATAAACACAACATGCAACAATTATATGAACTGAGTTACAGTTCATATAAGAAAATCATTTAATTGAATCTATGGATTTCATATGACTGGGAATGCAGGTATGCATCTGTTGGTCACAGATAGATACCTTAAAAAAACAGTCAGTATCTGGTGTGACCAACATCTGCCTTATGCAGCACGACACATCTCCTTCGCATAGAGTTGATCAGGCTTTTGAGTGTGGCCTGTGGAATGTTGCCCAACTCCTAATCAATGGCTGTGTGAAGTTGCGGGATATTGGCGGGAACTGGAACACGCCGTCGTACATGTCATGCTCAATGGGTGACATATCTGGTGAGTATGCAGGCCATGGAATAACTGGGACAATTTTAGCTTTCAGAAATTGTATACAGATTCTTGCGACATGGGGCCGTCCATTATCATGGTGAAACATGAGTTGATGGCAGAGGATGAATGGCACGACAATGGCCCTCAAGATCTCATCACAGTATCTCTGTGCAGTCAAATTGCTATTGATAAAATTCATTGTCCATAGCTTATGCCTGCCCATAGCATAATCCCACCGCCACCATCGGGCACTCTGTTCACAAAGTTGACATCAGCAAACCGCTCGCGCACACAACGCCATACACGTGGACTGCGGTTGTGAGGCTGGTTGAACGTCCTGCCAAATTCTCTAAAACGACATTGTAGAGAAATTAAAATTAAATTCTCTGGCATCAGCTCTGGTGGACATTCCTGCAGTCAGCACGCCAATTGCACGCTCCCTCAAAACTTGAGACATCTATGGCATTGTGTTGTGTGACAAAACTGCACATTTTAGAGTGGCCTTTTATTGTCTCCAGCACAAGGTGCACCTGTGTAATGATCATGCTGTTTAATCATCTTCTTGATATGCCACACCTGTCAGGTGGATGGATTATCTTGGCAAAGAAGAAGTGCTCACTAACAGGGATGTAAACAAATTTGAGCACAACATTTTGGAGAAATAAGGTTTTTGTGCGTATGGAACATTTCTGTGTTCTTTTATTTTAGCTGAGACCAACACTTTACATGTTGCATTTATATTTTTGTTCAGTATAGATCAATTCAAATGGCTGCCAGAACTTACTTTCTCTGAGATAATTGAGATGAGAGAGCAGGACTTCAGCGTTGTACATGGTGGTGAGTCGGAGGAAGTCGTCCTTGCTCATCTTACACAGTTCCTTGCCGTCTGTGTTTTGGAGCATGGCCGTGTCCATCTCCAGCAGGCCATACTCCTTGATGGCCCACTCCAGCCACTGGCGGACATGATCCTGAGACCACAGCGATGGATCTGGAGGAAGACAAGGGGACATAGGTAATGTAAACACCACTGGACAATCTACTCTTTTCACAGTGATTGAGAATGCAATTCAAGTTTTAGTGTAATAATTATTTCCAAATTGGCTAATGTATTCATCTGTTATTGTCACTTGTTTATTTATCTAGTTATTCATTCATCCATCTTTCAATTAATTTATGTGACCCATCCTTTCCCAGATTGTGTAGCCTATGTAATCATACACCTGCATATATTCTACAGTATATCTGATGTACCATAAATCTCTTCCAAGACTGAAAGAGAGAATGTTTCCCAAAGCATTTATCCCTCATAAATAACACTATGTAATATGTGAATCAATTAGTTAATGTAAAGAGCTCTTTGACTGAACAGACCTCTGTTGCCTCTATGTGTTTAGTCATGCTCCCATGAGTAAGATAAAACATTACTAACAAAAGCATCAAAGATCCTTCACCCATGACCCAGCTAAATAGATCTGGGGCTAATAAAAACATTTCTACGACATCAGAAAATGAATGCCAATTGAGAGCCTGTTTATACGCCCGCCATCTGACTATGAAGAAACACTACTGAGAAATAAACATTTCTCACAGCCTAGAATGGAGAGTCATTTAACTTGTAGGTCTAGTTTATGAACAATTAATAACATGAGAAATAAAATAAAAATAATATGACATTTTTGTTAATTATAAAGAAATACCACGTGGTTTGTATCATAGAAGTCATTGTTACCTGCGGGGACGATGACTCTCCTCTCATTGATAGTCATGTTAGGGGGCGGAGCATTCTTCTCGTCCATGTAGCTTCCGTAACTCATCTGAGATGTGTCGTTGCCCCCCACCAGCTTATTGCATTTACCCCCCACACTGCAGTCCACTGGGGACTCCCTGCTGCACAGACACACAGTGTCAGTGTCAGGGAGAGACAAGACATCTTTATATTGTCTCAAAGTGTGTATTAAAGGGAGATGAAAATGTTTTGAAATATAGACAACCACAGGGCCAATGGAGTGGAGCTAGAGAGCCCAATGGAATGTAAGTGTCACTTTCTGCAGGTGGCCAAAAATCGTATTTAACTGTGCACAAGCAATTGTTATGATCAACTGTCCTTTTGAATCTAGACTAATCTATGGAACATCAACTCTAATCAGCAGAGATGAAGACATACAGGGACAAGACATACGAGCTGGAGTCTAGTGAGATGGACTGTGCATACTGCTGAACATACCTGGATCCATTGATCTGGTCATACTCTGTCTTGACATTGACTCGGACTGGCTGGTTAATCCACTCTTGCTGAGGGGGTAATGGGTGGATTTTGTGGGGCTGGACGTAGTCCTGTGTGCCAGATGCAGTCATGTCTGTTTTGGGTAGAGGGGCAGCAGCAGCGTAAGGAGGCTCGAACAGGGACTGGTCTTCACTCACCACTGACAGTGCCTCCTGTAGGCCAGAGGAGGAGCAGGTTATAGCGGGGCTCCTCTAGAACAACAGAGAGAACCTGTGATCTCACAACTTCAATCTCTCACTTGTTGTAGATACATTTTGTTTAGAGTAATTATGTGCAGTTATGTCTCATATCACAATCTGGCATCCTAAGTGGTTTGTGTATAGAGCAATTGGGCCTATTTAGCAACTACAGCTTCCTGTTGATGTTACCATGACTTCAAACATGACTACAATTCGGATGACTACTACACACAACAAGATCTAGTCTGAGTTTTCCTTCCACAGAGAAGGAACGGCAGCTGAAGACTCAACTGGATCAGCGATGTGGTCAGTTCTACATTGACAGCTCTGCTGGAGCAATGTACGTTTATTAAAGAAAACAAACGTCTCCACTGGAACACTCCTCTGTCTGTGTCCACGTGTTCCGTCTCATGCCTGGTAACTGATGCATGGAATACATATCAGATCAATCATTGTCAGAGATGTATATGGGCTAATGGGAATACAATACTTGCTATTCCAATGATGTGACATACAATAACCTATACACAGAGCCAAAGAGATGTAGAGTATGTATGAGATATACAGGTAAATGGCTGCCTGTATAGACTGGGGCAGCCTCTTAGCTAAATCAGTTTTCAACCCTCTGTTTACTATGAAATAAGGAGCTGGTGAGGCCTGCCTTGCCTCAGCTCTGTCAATGAATCATTTTAGTGAAACAAAGCAGTAGCAATAGAGACAAACTGATCTAGTCATTAAAGTTAAGCCATTTCAAGGATTATGCTCACGTCTGACACACATCTGATCTGATAGCATCTGATGTCACAGATTAGACAGAGATATCTGTAATCCTGGGGGATTAAAGATATGTTCAAAGATAACATACTAGATCAAGACAATGATGTGCCATTAGCACACAGTTCCTCCCCTGTCGAACAACAAAGTATGTACGCATCAAAACACGTCGGGCTTTGTTCATGAAATAGCAAACATGGATAAAAAAGGCTAGTAGTGCTACATTTCAATAAGTCCTAACAAGTGAAAAAGTGAAGCAGAGTTTGCCCTGGGACTGAAGTTCCAGTGATACATACAGTGGCCAGTCTGCTGTTTACAGCCTGTGTACTCATTTCCTGAGATGTCTATCTTGGGACGGGGATTTCTCTCTTCACCGCTAATCAGAAGAACACACATATTATATTCACGTACAGTACGTTTCAGCATACTAATGCTACAAAGTACATTCACTAACACTGACTGTATGTGTCTGTGATGTGTCAAAGGTTCCAAACTGACCAAGGTGACAGCTTTTGAGGCCATTCATTGGGAGGGCTGGAGGGATGATACTGTGAGACAGCATCAGATAACGCAGTCAGAGTTGGACAGACATACCTGTGATTTCATCAGTCAAACCATCATACTGTAGCTGGACACTGGCAGTCTGGCAGCCATATACCCTATCAGAGTGGTTTATACAGCAGCTGGCCAGGGCTGTGGATTATATGTTGAGAGCAGTGAGGGAATGTGCAGCTCTGCTATTATGGCTGTTGCACATTACATTTACACTGACATATCAGCCCCTGCCATGTAATCCATGATTGGCAAGTGGCATGTGCCGATCAAGATTACAGGTTTTAAAAATAGTGTGAATGTATGCACTTCCAAACAGTCTAACACACCACTCTGAGTCTATTTGGTATGTGTGTTCTGTATCAGTGTGGAACACACACACGGCCTATGGTACGGGTGGGACAGAGATACAGTTAATTGATCTACATTTGTCTCTTCTCAACATCTTGTGCCAACAACCCTGCCCATGTAGGCTATTCAAGTAGCCTACCATTTTTTTCTCTCAGGGAACAATAATAACCGCACTCCAAGTCTTGCTTTCTCTAAATTATTTACTGTACATATCAATCATTTAATTGTACATATGGTGCCATTATCATCTCAAAATAGTGTAATGTTGTTCACCACCCTCATTCATAAACTAACAGATCTTTCTAAACTCTTCTTGGGAAACTGACAGTGGAAGCTGCCACGTGCCTGGGCCACCACAGATGCTTTACAGCCAAACAGCCTGCCTGCAAATGCATCACGTCGCGTTTTTTTAAACTTCCAGACTGCACGGGTCTATTTTGTTGTCCACACACACCCATCAGCATCGTTGCGATTCAGGGTGCATTCCTGTCCTTTGTTTGAGGAGGAAAGGGAAACCTGTCAGGAAACCAGATTGTGTAAAACAGGAAGCTCTCATGGCTCGATAACCCCCCCCCCCCTTTGATGACTAAAGTCTGAATACAGTTAGTAGTCAATCAAATATACACACAGAGACATACACAGTCCTGATACATTTATAATAATGAGTTATTATTGTTGTTATAGTATTGTCATCAATACATGATCATTTAGGATAATATAAACAATCATTTCACAAGGGCTACATTTTTCTATTTTGCATGTTTGAGTATTAAACAATCACAAACCAGTCGGGTGAGAATGATTTAATATAAATTAAACATTTCTGTGCAGTCAACGCTTATACTGTTCAAAAACTTACACCACATCCAGCCGCCACTTCAACCACACAAACCAGCTTTTTTCAACCAGCAAAGAAAACACACTGACAGACAATACGTGTACATGGCAATTATAATAGTCCAGTTCGTTGGAAATAGGAGCAGAATAACTCGGCCGTGTCTACAGGACAACCGGCCATGTCTACTCAAACTCAAGACACAATACCGTGGTGTGAAATGCAGCGACCTAGCCATCAAACATCTGCATGGCAATGCATCTGGAATTTCAATACCGGAGGCTGCATGGCTAACCGAAGAACGCGCTTGAATACCCGTCCCTCAAAACTAAAATATGCACCCTCCCTATAATTAATTACTTTTTGTGTTCGATATAAGCATGAATACCCAGGTAAGCATGTGCGCCTTTTGTTAATAGTGAATTACAAGGAGATGCGCAGTTTTCGCTTCTCAATCAACCCGTGATATTTCCAAATTACATTTTGGCCATTGACAAGGCTACTAAAAATGGCAAATGTTCTACACTCTTTTTACAACCGAAAATATGCGTATAAAATCTATGGTTTTACGCACGGATTGTACTTCCTTGTATATCCTGCATAATAAACGACATGAACCACCAAAACACCATCATTAACGTTTTGAACCATGAACTGGGAAAGGATCCCCGGTCACCGTGCCACCACTATTGCGCAGCCACTTCTTTGACACATCATACATTACTTGACAAAGAAACGCACGTTCATCTAACAGTACAGCCATATATCGCCTACATATTGCTTAATCCCTCCTCATCACTATATCAACTGGAGAAATATAATTGCCCTACATTTTGTTATATAAATACATACTTTTCACTGAATAAAATAAGCACTTTAATTCCAGACGTAAGTCTACGCACTCGCATCCAACCAAATCTTATTTTCACTTTTAGAGTTTCCTAAAGGAAAAGGAAACTTCGGGATAAAGAGGAAAATAGAATGACATCTGGTTTACCGATTTCGGAGCAAAATAAAAAGCCGTTCATTGCCCAAAATTGTAGGCTACTACTCACAGACATAGCAACTCATGCTAAAAGGAGGCGCAACTCCGAAAAGCAAAGCTCTCACAAACTCGTACACCCCGTCCTCCACCCTTACCTTAATAGTTCCGTCCATTTTGCGCAATTTTCAGCGGACCCCAACAATATTCCAAACATGACACGCTCCTGAATTAATTCCAGCCCCCGATATATCTTAGAGAGAAACAGACAGTTAACCGGATGTTTTTTTCTCTACATTTGGGAAGGGAAGTCACCGCTTTCGAGAAGGAAGCTATGTGTGTCACTTCAAGCCCTGCCTTCATTGTAGTTCCAAAAAGCAGGATACTTGTCACAAAGAGATAAGCAGGGAAAACAATTGCGTGTACCCCCCCTGTTAATATTTTTACTCGGAAACTTTTATAGAATGGTTGCCAGCGTTATGCATATGTTGTTGTAGGCTACATTTGTGTATTTTTGATATCCAAAAGTCACAGACACTGGCGAATGAGTTTGTTTCAGCAATTCCATCGATATACAAGTATTATGTTACATTTACTTTACAATTAAAAAGTTATCATTTTAACCGCTATAGGCTGTTATGTGATTCCATTATGTTTTATAATCTCCGTATGTATTGCGTAAAAGCAATGCATGAAACATTTTTCCACAATTCTGATTTTACTGTAGCCCAAATCATTCCCAACACTATTAACTTCTTATATTCACGTTTCCACTGCGAGATGGATATATAAAATAGAGTTTCACTTTCAAAGCAGACAGATGTTTTCCTCGAGAGTGCTGATGAAATGAACTGTAAATCAAACCAAGAGGATTACGAACTTGAACTACCTGTGGCAAGGGTTGTTGCGATCTAGACTACTCTTTGTTATAGCCTTCCAAGCCTCTGTGAAGTTTTCCTAATAAAACCCAAGCACGCAGCGCCCCAGAGGCATAATATCAAGGTCTGCTCTACATGTGTGAGTCTGCATCAAACACAGGAGGGAATGATAATGGATTGTATATTTCCAAATATTGCTAAGGGGAACCCCGTCGGAAGTTTGGAGTTTAGTTAATGAGTAAATGTGTATGGTTTTCGTTAAAGTAATGATGAAGTGTACTTACTCCCATGTTATGTTACTACATTGTTATTACATTATTATAGGCTTCTAATATTATTTTGATTGTTGTTGTTGTTATTATTATTATTATTAGACCTAGGCTATAGTTGAAATACTTTCTTAGGCTACTGGACCCATGGACAAAAATCTCCAGTCCCCATCCCCAACCATTTTCCTCTACATTTGGAAATTGTCCTTGTCAATTCAGACACAATTTCAGCGCAATGCTAGACATGGAGCCAGCCCTGAACGTGACCAGACCAATGGGCTCTGCCTGGGGGAGAGGCCAGGCCACAGAGCGGCCAAACGGAGCCTGCGACGCTGTGACTGACAGACTGGCCGGCCTGTCTGCTCTCGACTTGGGGGTCTGTTGGGGGAGAGGCCCCCTCTATACCACCACATCTGGATCCTGCTTGGGGTCAAAGCTTCTCCTGCCTGAGGCCAATTCAGCCTCGTGTAATTAAGGGAGATACCTTGTTTAACTATTTAGTGGCCGTTACATTTTCTTATTCAACATTCCTGTTTTGGGTTTGTATTGGATTTAGGCCGAAAGAAAGTAGGCCGAATGAATGTCATGGTATACTATTCATTATAAACTGGGTGGTTCGAGGACTGAATGCTGATTGGCTGACAGCCGTGGTATATCAGACCGTATATCACGGGAAAGACAACACATTTACTTGTACTGCTCTAATTAGGTTAGTAACCCGTTTATAATAGCAATAATACACCTCGGAGGTTTGTGGTATATGGCCAATATACCAAGGCTAAAAAGGGCTGTATCCAGGCACTCCGCAATACCACACATCCTCGTGCGTTATTGCGTAATTATAGATTTCCTCCATCCGTTTGCAATAGCAGAGGGCATTGGTATGGCTTAGCGTTTTGAAAATAATAAATGTTTATTATTTTTAATAGACTGTTGGCTAGTAGGCCTAATAGTGAATTACTGTCATTTTATGGGCCATATAAGTAGGCCTATTTCAAATATGCCTAATACCCCGTAAAACGCAAACAAATCTTATGTGATTCGTTGACACCTGAGGTTACTTCAGGTATAATGTGACCAAATTCTGAAATCACATAGCACTATTGATTGAGTTGGTCACAGAGCCACAGTAACCGAGGCAAATCACTAACAAACTAAAGACTAAATAAGAGCAGGCTATAGCTAATCAAATTATTCACTCCATTACGCACGGAACGTGCATGCTTATGCAAAGAGAGTGGTAACAAATATTTTCGGAGGCCAATAAACAGATGCAAGTTGGTTTATACAGCGAACCACAGAACATCTGACTTGACGCTGAAATCTGACAGCCAGACATTTCCTACCACGAGCTGTGGGAAGCCATAGCACCTCCATTGGACAATACAATAAGTGGGTGGACAGCACTTGGGTTAGTTTCAGTTTATGCTCATCGTGAACTTATAGCACTTCACAACTTCGCATGCTTACAAATGTTCAATAATAGCCGATATAGGCCTAAACGTCTCCATTATGTTACCAAATGATCCAAGGCTAAATTATGACGGTGATCATTATGTCGTTATTATTATAGGTTTTCATTTGAATTATTAGGCAAGATTATTAGCCTACTGAAAGAGGCATATGTTTATATTATTCGTGAACAAATATTCATTCATAGGCCTAATGTTGTGACTTCTATAAATTAATTTATGTGACAAACGTTTTCGACCTATTATTCTAACCACTACATAGACATAGACATGTATCGGCCATTTAAGATTGTTCATTAGACTTGAGAGTTCTGGTAAGCTCCTTCTCTTTCTCGGGCAAAAATAAAGCCCAAGTAAAAATACTCTGGAAAAAAAAGCGGAGACCGAACGGTCTGGTCCCTTGCTCCGGGCCATAATTAATTTGAGATGTATTTTTATTGGAGAGCTCGAGTCTCGCCTGGCCTTAATCAAACAAAACCAATGCTAGACCACGAAGCAGAATATTTCTTACAAATTTGTCTCGAGACGTGCCTGGTTCACATTCTGAACAATCAATATCTTCCCCCAAATGCAACATAATTCAGTGCAGGTTTAGATTAAAACGAGGGCAATGTGATATTCATTGACCGGACGAACTTTGTGTTCAATATGGGTTGTTTAAGCAATCGTAAGCGTTCAATGGTTAACCTGAGAACACTTTACACAGGTTCCTGGATTTGTTTCCCCGTCATTGACTTGTTGTCTTATTTAGGGAGCAGAAAGGCTCATTTCAAAGCATATTTTCTCCTCAAACATTCCTTCCTTCCTGTTCAAGTCTCCCAAAACAAATCGGTAGTTGTTCAGAGAACTCAAGCAGTGTGGCCAGTGAAACCTTCTGCAGAGCGCTACAAACGGTATGGATGTATGAAAAGAGCCCTTATATGCAAAGGAAAATAAGTCGACAAAGCATAACAAGTCACTCTTGGAATATTTTGAGTATAAAGATATTATGAACGGCATGACTAAGCACAAATGTTCATTTTCATAAGCATACAGGCTCCGCCTATATGCAATTGGTCTTCGACGAATGATCTATGACAGAAAGACATGGCATCACATTTCCTATAGTATTTTAAAACAGCCAGATTCCCATAATAGCCTACGGAAATGTTGATGTGTTATGGTGAGCAGTCAATGACAGGTAGGCATACATTCCCATAATACATGGCGACTGCACTTACACTGATAGTTTCTTAAACGTAGGTTATGGCATGTCGTGGATTGTGCAGTTTAATATAGGCTATAAGATTAACAATGGGAATGCATATTTCGTTTCCAACAAATCGTCCCAAGGCCTATACATTGTCAGGTTGCAGGAATTCCACGCTGTACCACGTGATTCAATGCACAGAGTTTTAAACGTGAAAACCAGATGTCTACTATTTGCTTTGTTTACATTCTTTGAGACTGTGGCGGAGAGAGAAAAAAACGGCATGATGTCAAATATAACAATGTGCTATAACGGTCCCGCACTGAAGGCAAAGACATGAAATGAATCGTGATGTCCAGACAAATGCAAATAATCCCATTATACAGTAGGTTACCATAAAATGTTTGAATGCAGGCCTATTCTTGCATAACGGTTATAACATGGTAACAACAACCGAATAGAGAGAGACAATTGTGACAAGATTTAATTGATAGGATACCTATTCAATATACCTATCATATTAGGCCTATGGTATGCTTACCGATAGCTATTTAAAGAATGACAAGACGATGCTAATTATTCACAAAGGCTCATCATGAATAGAAAATTAGGGAGAACCCAGACCGTCCAGCAAAATGACCTGCTCGAAGAGAAGATGTTGTCTTACATTGACGTAAGACGAAGTGTCAGGCACGGTCTGAAACATGTTCATAGAACCGAGAGGGTCGAGAGGTCTTCAACAGTGTTCAACGGGCCCTGGGGAGAGGAGAGGAATATTAGCACAAAAAAGGGGAAAAAGTGAAAAATAGCAATATATTCTAAAATAATAAGGCAATAAAAGAATTAAAACAACACAAATAAATATAATGGTAAAACATAGTAATAATATGCTAATAATGTGCACAATAATTATACTAGTTGGCTAGTGTGCCCAATAATACTATTTCTAATAATTATGGGCATATTGATCATCAATTGTGGTTCAAAGCAGACGAAAATAATCAATAATGTAATAACAATGTAATGACAAATAAAGCCTATTGTGTGGGGAATAATACATATTATGTCATGGCAATATGTCATGTCTAAATAGCTATGATAGCTATGTCTGTCTGGTTGGTGGAAGAATGACTCAGCTTCCTATTGGTAAAGAGCTATAGTATAGGGGCTAGACGTAACACTGGAATCACAAACTCTCCCGCCCAATCTTTCAGTAATGCATTTGACCATCAACAACCTTTATTCCTAATGCACTAATATCCACACATCCAGTATTCAAGCTTCATTCATCGATTAACTCATACTTCATTGACTCTTTTGCTAGCTCATTTTTTTATGTTAAATTAAATAACTTGTATTTTCAGGGCCCCATGCAAACTTTTGTGAATGTTCAATGGCAGTGATACCTCCTGAAAATCTTCCCCTCAGGCTAATAGTTCCGTTTTCTGCACTCTGGTTGTTATCACGTTAGCTTTGTTTGGATCTTTTTTCTATTCGCCCTCAAGTTAAATTATTTATTTACGTATAGGCCTAGCCTCAGGCCACACATTCAATTAAATAAACCATTTGAAAACCTTTTTACTTTCGGAAGCCTTTTGCTATTGTTCATGTTGTTGTGATATCAGGGTAAGTTATTGACAATATCAATAACCACCAGAGCTAGAGATCTCTGGAGCGCGCCAGGAGCGCATTGCGGTTTAGTGGATTGCGTTCCATTCTGTGAAAGCACTTCCACCAAAATATATAGTAGGTTCAGATTTGGTTCATAGGCCCACTGTAAATTATTGGACTCAGACTTGATTCATTCAGCCGTATGACCGTCCGTGCACTGTTGTTTCCTTCATCACATATTTAGTGGCACAATGATAATCTAATAACCAGTCACATATTCGCATCCATAATACCACTGTTCATGATGGCCTGAATCACTACCATGGTTGAATGACTTTAGTTTGCTCGATAGACACCTCTGGTGGAGAGAGCAGGGCAGCAGATCCCAAACCCCAACCTTCACTACGTTTCTCCCTAAAGCTTACCACATATTGAAACACTTTTCTCTTTAATAAGTGCAGCTTACAAAGTCTAGGGTGGAAGGGCAGCTCGAATACGATGTCTTTGGCCGTTCCCTCAGTGTGGAATTATTAAGAAGATTGGCACATGCAACATTTAACATTCCTAACATCAAGCAAATTACACTGAGACAAACACTGGTCTCCAAAAACAATGAGTGAATAATGAGAACTAACTTTTTATTGTCAATGCAAAGATTGCAGCCATAGCCTAATTAATTTCGACTCATCCGTTGACAGGAGACACCCACTGTCACTGTGAAAACGGGGAATAACGAAAGGTAAGGTAGCACTTGTCAATATAGGCCTACAATACATGGTGCAGGGACCCTAAAACAACTGCGGCATTATGTTAAAAACAACCACATAGCAAAAATACGACTAAAACAGATGGACCACTACACATCCAGAATTCATGTTATAGCAATCTCTAAATAAGTAAATATGAAACACACGAACTGACTAGTGTGTGATCAGATATTTTATAGGCCCACACTCACGTATTTTATGGAATACTTTCATGTTTGGCTGAAATGTTTTGGTTATTGCATTTCTGCCGCATCACCTCGGCTACTGATATATTATCTAAGGGGCTTATGATCGTGGCACTATTGATAATTGTTGGTGACCACTATTTTTTTAATTTTCAGCTTCTGCAGGCAAACGTTAGGCTCGCCTAATAAAGTTTCCCAAATGCATCCCATTTCTAAACGGTAAAAGAGCATAGAATTCCGCATCTGTAGCCAATTAGGCGACTCGCGGCTCAGGAGGACTGTTGAATAACTGCAGTGGCTGTCCTCCGAGACAGCCCGTGGGCTGAAAGCCTCTAGTGTTACATTTTAAGCATCTTACCTTGCACAAGCGCGTGCTGTCATCCATCATAAATGAGAACGAACTGATTTTCCCTCATCTATGCACTTTTTCTAACCACAGTTCTCACTCATCTAAAAACCTTGAAAGCGAGTTATATTAGGGCAAACCAAAACACATTTCGAAAACAAACTTGTAAACGAAAAAATGTCATTTTTATCGGATGAGAGCCTGAAAAGCATTTGTTTAAGCTAAATGAAACCAGATCCGAAGACTGGCATGGAATCGTGATAAATTAGTTCGTTTTATGAAAAGGCAGGCTACATGAATCTAGAATTAGTAACAAAACAGTGGAATTGATTTATAGTCACCAAACATGCTGCATGCACAGGTTTGTGGATGGTTAGAAAAGACAACGAGTCGCAATCTTACAAATGGAATTTCCTCACCCACCTGTCGTTATGTTGTCAGTCGTCTACTCTTTCAGTTGAATTATTCCCCAATTGAAATGATTTGTCCCGTCTATTCAATGTCGGTACCATGGATGACAGTAAGTTATTTTTAGAAGGCGTACACAGGGGTATGAATGAGAACCTTACTGTGATAAGAGAGCCGCCAGTCGGCAACCAATTGGAAGAGAGCGAAAAACTTCTCGTTGCGTTTAGTGTGAGAGGGAGCCGGAGTTGCAAGTCAACTGAACCATGACATAAGGGAAATCTAGAATACAGAGGAACAGCACCATAAACAAGCAGGTCCTTTGAAATTTGAAAAAGACTACGGCTTAATGTCCTTCCGCCCTCCTTTCGTAAGCTATTGACTAAATCAAGTATAGGCATTTTTACACACCTGTCCATGCAGGCTATGTGTATGTTATGGATAGAACAGGAAATCGAATGAACTTTGTACAAAAGTTAAATAAAATGCTTTATCAAAATAAATATCATGCCAACTTTGAAACCACAAATTATATTTTATTGACATCATCCCTATGAAACAGTTTCTGTTGTTTAACATCATGTTATTTCACAAACAAAAAGAGCTAACATCATGTCTGATGGAATATGTTTTCCTCCCCTTTACGCATTTACAACAGTGCAGGCACATTTAATTAAATGCCAATCTAATAGAAGAAAAAAATCCGAATTTCTCAGATTTTACTTTGGAATCCAGCAAAGCAGATATTCTATGGGGCATATATTTTTCATGCTCCATCGCCCCCTCATGTGATAGTTCCCGCCCCGCAGGAATAACTGCAGCCATAGCAGGATCCGCGCTTCACGGCCTCGTGACAGAAACACGCGTCTCCAGTGAGAGTCTTTCCTGTTCAGTTGACCCCACTCAGTTCACCAACTTCCTTTCCTACACAGTGTCCTTATCCTCCACCCAAGAGTCCCTAAAAGGATGTTGGGCAATTCACAGTGAAAAAAGTTGCCCAAGCATTGAATTTTACAGCCTCGTTAATGTCGTCATTTCATGCAGGACTACCAACGTTAAATTGAGAAGGTTTCAATAGTTATCTACAATAGCCTTAAAGGGAAATTTCAAAATTGTACAACTCTCCAGCACCACCCCAACATTAACATATGTGAAAATGGCACGTTTCTATGTTTTTTTAGTAAAAAAAAGTGAGGAAGATAAGTGTTTGCAATGACATCATCTGTGTGCAACTCATTATGTGATTTTAACCAATTATGAGTAGGCATTGCCTACTAATTGCCTACTAATTAGTTGATGATGTCACTGGAAACGCTTAACTTCCTCTATCTTTTTTTACTGCAAAACATAGAAATGTGCATTTTCACAAAGTGAGTATAAAAAACATTAAGAACACTTGCTCTTTCCATAACATAGACTGACCAGCAATGTTCCCTCTAAACTGCATGCGTGGCGCACACTAGATTGAACTTGACTCAACTTTCTAGAGTTTTCCCCTTTAGTTAACACTATCAATGTTTCGCTCAACTGTGGGAATTGTGCTTGAATCAACGCAATATTAGCCACTTTCAACGTAACATACCAAAACAAAACGAACTATGCAAGACTTAATATGGAAAACTAACTGTGGGAGAGCTACAGTAGGCCGATATGCAAATAACCATTGCCATAAATGGATCTGTGCAATTCACTTTGAATTGCTGTATTTCTAGACCTTTGTCCAGTACACAACACACTGACATATTGGTGGCAGTAAGAAAGCCATCGCCATCAGAAACCCATTCAACATAGCCTAGATTTACATTTTTATTACATCAAAAAAACTTTTTGGGTTCTCATATGCTTACAATTATGTTTTGATTCTTGCTTGAACAGTCACTAAGACTATATTTGGTCGTGATCATTGCAAAATACATTTTTGGGATGCAGCAGTTGTTAGCTGAATGCTAATGCTCATTGATATAGGCTGTAGCAAAAGATAGCCAAAGAGCCATTTTACTGGATGAAGTTGAAGTATTTTTGAAGTATAATGCAATTGATTTGCAAGGATGACAAACACATTTTATTAAGCAGGACATTCATACGAGCCTTAAAATCCAATTATAATCCAAAAGTAGTGTGAAATGCACTCATAAGCAACATGTAAATAGAGGCTTTTTTTTGCTGGCGTTCTATAAGAACTACCCTTTGTTCTGCCACCAACTCGCCCATCGCCCATCGCCCTTTGCAAAGACAAAAAGGGGTTTATATGATCAACAACAAAAAGTAACGATTGATGGCCAGAGAACTGCTTGAGTGGGGCATTCGCGAGTAGATGCGCTTCTTTTGATATCAAAGCGAGAGCTGCATGTACACACCTGTGCACATTTGTTCATATTCTTTGCTAGTTATTGAGTTATTAGCCCAGCCATAGCTCATTTCTAGGCAACAATGGGGGGAGTGGTTGCTTCCTATAAGAGCCCACATTTTGTAAAAATGTTTTTCCCTTTAATGTCTATTCTGGTCTGTAGCTGAATGAAAACACATTTAAGGTTTGGTTGTCTGGGTTGATTGCTGCCAAAATACTTGTTGTTCAACGCTGGTTGCCACCACGTGACCTTCATATAAGGATGGTTGGTATACTTTCAAGATGTGGTTATGTTGGAGTTATCCACTGCCCAGGTGAATACAGCCAAACATACTACTCTGGAAATGTGGGAAGTAGCTGCTTCAGAAATCTCTTATTTGCTGGAGAATGTGGGATACAATGGCTTTCTTGATGTTGTTATACTGGTCATAAATCTAACTGTGTGTACTTTTTATTTCATTGTAGTGTAGTATTTTTTTTATATATATATGTTTTTATATATGTTATGTGTCTACCCAGGTTGGGGATGGGGTGGGGCTACCAGGGGTATGTTTGGGATGGGAGGTAGGGTTATTAAAAAAGGGGGGGCATTTTACTGTCTTGTATTGATTGCCTTGCCTTTGTGACACAATAAAAACAATTGTTCACAAAAAAGAAAAAACATAGTAATGCTAATCTGATGCTAAATCAGAGAGATGCCATCCAATCTGCCTTCCAATCTAACTTCAGAAAGTTTCCAAGAAAAACAACCTCACAGTTACCATTGATTAGATTTGGATTCAATTGTAAGCTAGTTGTGCACCTGAGGATGGTCATTGTGGTGTTACAGTTACACAATCTGCATATTTTCAATTGTTACAGTAGCTAGGCTTTAGCTTTCTCTTTGTATCTCTTGGCTCTAGCCATTCATTTTGTCTTGCTCTGTAAGAAACATGTCTTCAATCAGGTCTGTGCCACATCTCCATTCCACTGGCAGGCCATGGCCCCCTGACTGGTGTAAACATCATGGGCTGTTCCAGAGTTCTACACCATCTCCTGGGATTCCACCAAAACAGTTGTGTTTAGGACTTTGTGGCAGCAATGTCGTACAGACAGCTCTGATTACATCGACTGGAGTAAATGAAGCCCCTTACTGACTCTGAACTGTAATTGGTTATTTATTTATTTGGAGGAGCTACCAGGAGAGATGATCTGGAGATGGAGATAGCTCCCATTGCAGCCCTGTTTTTAACTCCTCGGGGGCAGAGAAAATGGGAGTGTGGCACCAGGCAAGGCAAGGCAGGGCGGAATATGACATATTTTCACGGTAGCCCCCGTCAAGCCCAGATGCAGCGCAGTTAAACCCAAAGACTCGTGACTTCTGGGGAAGGGAGTTCTGGTCCTAGGAGAGGGGTAAGGAGGGAGTGGGTGGGGGTGGAGGGGGGATTATGGACTATGAGTAGAGAAGACTATAAGGCCTATATAAGTCTCATCATTCGTCTTTTCATGAAAGACTGTTACAGTTGAATGTCTAGAAGAAGAATCCTCCGGATTCATGGTATGTAATATAAATTCATAGACGACGAGAGGAAAATGCCTCCATCAATCCCACCCTGTGTAAACAGAGGCACGCTAACGTGTGTCATATTAATTAGCAGGGGGAAGTATTAAATTAAAGCGCTGCAGTCATTTCATGAGGCAACCATTTATGAAGGTAATGGCATCCCTATAAATTAACGGGAGGCCGACGAGCCACCTGATGTGTTGCCACTCATCACGCTCTGAGAATATCAATAATACACCCTCTTTGACCTCATGGAGGCATAAGCAGTCCCTTATATGAAGGCCTCGCTGGCTTCGGCTCGAGGGTTATCTTCCAGGCAACACTTTGGGAGAGGATCTATGATGCTTTAGATCAAAATTTGGCGTGGAGACAAAATACATGCTCTCATTATACACAACATGTTCTGCTATCCGTTTAATCAAAATCCCTGAAAGGATGTGTGTGTGTGGTGAATACATGCCTTACCATTGTTTCACCACACCTTCAACGTGTATCAAATAATCGTAATCAAATAGTACTTATCCTGTGTGTCTATGTTTCTCTGTGTGAGTACAAAAGTGCAAAGAAGGCTGACATTCTTCCTTACTGCATATGGGAACCAAGGTGCTGCTTACTTTACACACTTACTAAAAATATAAAAACTCAAGGGGATTCATCCCTGTATAAACTACATGGGAATGGAATAAAGCCTTCAAAAAGGCATATACTCCATGAAAAAAAGAGGGAGCGAGCAGTAGAGAGTACTGCCACTTAGGAAGCCTAAATCATCCCTGGAATATAAATCTACTGACCGCTCATCATTCTACAGCATTTTAAAAAGCACTTAAAGAAAAACACAGGCTGAAATGAATATGCTGTCACCTCTCATTTTGGTCTAACTGCTTTGCTCCTTAAGAAGTGTTGTTCCCTGGAAGGTGGTTGAAGGCGGTAGAGCTCTCAGGTTTACCGTGCCATGCATTCTCAGGGATTTACTTTGAGGCCCCCGTCCCCCCAAGACGTGTCAGACAGCCTGAACTCTCTCGATGTGGGCTGTTTACCAGACTACAAAAATCATTCATCTGTGCTTTCAGACGGTCAAATCTGGATCCAATAAACAAACCCACTACTGATCTCCCTCTTTTAGGAGTTATTACATCCTTAGACCACTAGAGGGCTCTCTGGTCCAAGCTAGAGCAACTCACCTAGCTTAGTGTTGTAACCATCTTACAAAGCATTTTGAAGAGAAGAAGCAGTCCTAAGACGTGCAATTATAGATGTGAACAATATGTTCAGTTTCATTGGCAGATCTGCACGAGACTTGACACGAAATTAGTATATCCTACTACGCCTTTATCCTTTCACTTATTATACCCCAAAATACAGACATCTGCTATACTTTAGTGAAGTATTTTAAAACAAAAACAAGTCAAGTGCTGAAATTAGGTATCTGACTCAACTTCAACATGAAAAGAAAGTGTATTTGTTTCCTATCTGACATCTTTAGAAGGTTGAGCTGTTAATGAACCAAAAGATAACAACGGTACAAAACAGAGCTTCCCACCTCTCTCTCTCTCTCTCTCTCTCTCTCTCTCTCTCTCTCTCTCTCTCTCTCTCTCTCTCTCTCTCTCTCTCTCTCTCTCTCTCTCTCTCTCTCTCTCTCTCTCTCTCTCTCTCTCTCTCTTTCTCTCTCTCTTTCTCTCTCTCTCTCTCTCTCTCTCTCTCTCTCTCTCTCTCTCTCTCTCTCTCTTCCCCCAGTTCGCTTGCAGTACTAACAAATGTGTGAAATGGTAAACAGACGCTGCAGTTTACTGATGCCAAGCCAGCCAGACAGCCAGGCCGCAACAACAACACACATTCTTCCAGAAGACAAGACTTCAAAGAGGAGATAGAGAAAGAGAGAGAGAGAAATACAAATTCCATCTTTTACCGTTGACCTAGGGCACACAATAAATGATACCTACCTCGGCCTAAACATCAGCACCACAGGTAACGTCCACAAAGCTGTGAACGATCTGAGAGACAAGGCAAGTAGGGCTTTCTAGGCCATCAAAGGAACATAAAATTCGACATACCAATTAGGATCTGGCAAAAAATCCTTGAATCAGTTATAGAACCCATTGCCCTTTACGGTTGTGAGGACTGGGGTCCACTCACCAACAAATAATTCACAAAATGGGACAAACACCAAATAGTTTTTTTAACGTTGTACCTCCTCCGTGTACAACGTAAAACACCAAATAATGCATGTAGAGCATAATTAGTATGATACATGATACCCACGAATTATCAAAATCCAGATAACAGCCTTTAAGTTCTACAACCAACTAAAAGGAAGCGATTCCCAAACCTTCCATAACAAAGCCATCACCTATGAACCAAGAGAAGAGTCCTCTCAGCAAGCTGGTACTGAGGTTCTGTTCACAGCACAAACAGACCCCACAGAGCCCCAGGACAGCAATACAATTAGACCCAAACAAATACTGAGAAAACAAAAGGATAATTACTTGACACATTGGAAAGAATTAACCAAAAAAACTGAGCAAACTGGAATGCTATTTCGCCAGACCACTATGACTGACCAAAAATGAAGGAAAGCTTTGACTATTTACATACTCATTGAGCTTATCCTTGCTATTGAGAGAGGCCGGGCAGGCAGACCGGACTCTCAAGAGAAGATAGGCTATGTGAACACTGTCTCCAAAATTATGTGGAAACTGACCTGCACTTCCTAACCTCCTGCCAAATATATGACTATATTGTAGACACATATTTCCCTGAGATTACACAGATCCACAAAGAATTAAAAAACAATCACATTTTGATAAACTCTCATATCTATTGGGTGAAATACCACAGTGTGCCATCACAGCAGCAAGATTTGTGACCTGTTGCCACAAAAAAAGGGCATTCTACAACCACCTAAAAGGAAGCGATTCCCAAACCTTCCAAAACAAAGCCATCACCTACAGAGCAATTAACCTGGAGAAGTGCCCCCTAAGCAAGCTGGTCCTGGGGCTCTGTTCAGAAACACAAACAGACCCCACAGAGCCCCAGGACAGCAAAACAATTAGACCCAACCAAATCACGAGAAAACAAAAAGATAATTACTTGACACATTGGAAAGAATGAACAAAAAACTGAGCAAACTAGAATGCTATTTGTCCCTAAGCAGAGAGTGATTGACCTAAACTTAAGGAAAGCTTTGACTATGTACAGACTCAATGAGCATAGCCTTGCTATTGAGAAAGGCCGCCGTAGGAAGACCTGGCTTTCAAGAGAAGCCATGCTACGTGCACACTGTCCACAAAATAAGGTGGAAACTGACCTGCACTTCCTAACCTCCTGCCAAATGTATGACCATATAAGAGACACAGATTTCCCTCAGAAATCCTCAGATACACAAACAATTCGAAAACAAACCCAATTTTGATCAACTCCCATATCTATTGGGTGAAATACCACAGTGTGCCATCACAGCAGCAAGATTTGTGACCTTTTGCCACAAGAAAAGGGCGACCAGTGAAGAACAAACACCATTGTACTGTAAATACAACCCATATTTATGTTGATTTCTTTTCCCTTTTGTACTATTTGCACATAAAATGACATTTTTTTATGTCTTTAATCTTTTGGAACCTTTGTGAGTGTAATGTATACTGTACATTTTTATTGTTTATTTCACTTTTGTTTATTTTCTAGTTCACTTGCTTTGGCAATGTTAACATATGTGTCCCATGCCAATAAAGCCCTTAAATATAATTGAATTGAGAGAGAGAGAGGTTGCGTTTGTGTGCAATTGTGAGGGAAGTGCCCCAAACGCCTGGGTAAAACCACTGTGTTCATGCCTGCCTCTTATAGAGACAGTGTCAGTGTCATCATATGTGTATCTGGTGATCAAAGTGTTAACATATGGTGCTGTTCTCTGGGTCTGACTGCAGGATACGTTGAAGCCAGCAGGTGGCCATACTAGTTCTTATAATGGGCTTTGTGTACATAAAGACAATTTATTCAGCACTGTGTTTGATCATAGCCACTTTAGTCATTTAGTGTACAAAACAAAAATCATATATTAAATTGGTTTTGGGAAAGATAAATACACTCAAATATGGAAAATGCCTGAATCAAAGTAATTATCTCAGCTTGAGCAGGTCTCATGAAAACATGTTTATCCAAATGTAATCTGCCACTTGAAACAGTACTGCACTTCTTCACTTTGTCATCCTACTGAGAGGACCGGCTGAGAAATGGCCGTAGTGTGGCGTTCCACTGATAGAGGGCACAGTTGAGCTTTGGAACAAACTGAGAACCTCATGTAAGTCTATTCACCATTAGTATGCTAGTAACCAGAGGACCATTATAAGTAATAAAGAAATTGACTGCAAGGAATTGGAACAAACATAAAATGGACCAACTTCCAAAACATTTATACTTTGAATAATTTATGCAGGGTGACAACTGATATGATTGACATGAGAGAAGAATCCAATCTTACTGGGTCTGTTCAGTTACCAATAGCAGAGACATGGGGTTGGAGTTGAGGACCAAACATGCCCAGAGATCAGAGTTCAGAGTTTGGTCAGAGGTCAAATCAAATCAAATTTATTAGTCACATACACATGGTTAGCAGATGTTAATGCGAGTGTAGCGAAATGCTTGTGCTTCTAGTTCCGACAATGCAGTAATAACAACAAGTAATCTAACCTAACAATTCCGCAACTACTACCTTATACACGCAAGTGTAAAGGGATAAAGAATATGTACATAAAGATATATGAATGAGTGATGGTACAGACGGCATAGGCAAGGTGCAGTAGATGGTATAGAGTACGGTATATACCTATGAGATGAGTACTGTAGGGTATGTAAACATAAAGTGGCATAGTTTAAAGTGGCTAGTGGTCCATGTATTACATAAGATGGCAAGATGCAGTAGATGATATAGAGTACAGTATATACATATACATAAGAGATGTGTAATGTAGGGTATGTAAACATTATATTAGGTGGCATTGTTTAAAGTGGCTGGTGGTACATTTTTACATAATTTCCATCAATTCCCATTTTTAAGGTGGCTGGAGCTGAGTCAGTTTGTTGGCAGCGGCCGCTAAATGTTAGTGGTGGCTGTTTAACAGTCTGATGGCCTTGAGATAGAAGCTGTTTTTCAGTCTCTCGGTCCCTGCTTGGATGCACCTGTACTGACCTCGCCTTCTGGATGATAGCGGGGTGAACAGGTAGTGGCTTGGGTGGTTGTTGTCCTTGATGATCTTTATGGCCTTCCTGTGACATCGGGTGGTGTAGGTGTCCTGGAGGGCAGGTAGTTTGCCCCGGGTGATGCGTTCTGCCGACCTCACTACCCTCTGGAGAGCCTTACGGTTGTGTGCGGAGCAGTTGCCGTACCAGGCGGTGATACAGCCCGACAGGATGCTCTCGATTGTGCATCTGTAGAAGTTTGTGAGTGCTTTTGGTGACAAGCCGAATTTCTTCAGCCTCCTGAGGTTGAAGAGGCGCTGCTGCGCCTTCTTCACAACGCTGTCTGTGTGGGTGGACCAATTCAGTTTGTCCGTGATGTGTACACCGAGGAACTTAAAACTTTCCACCTTCTCCACTACTGACCCGTCGATGTGGATAGGGGGGAGCTCCCTCTGCTGTTTCCTGAAGTCCACAATCATCTCCTTTGTTTTGTTGACGTTGAGTGTGAGGTTATTTTCCTGACACCACACTCCGAGGGCCCTCACCTCCTCCCTGTAGGCCGTCTCGTCGTTGTTGGTAATCAAGCCTACCACTGTAGTGTCGTCCGCAAACTTGATGATTGAGTTGGAGGCGTGCATGGCCACGCAGTCGTGGGTGAACAGGGAGTACAGGAGAGGGCTCAGAACGCACCCTTGTGGGGCCCCAGTGTTGAGGATCAGCGGGGTGGAGATGTTGTTACCTACCCTCACCACCTGGGGGCGGCCCGTCAGGAAGTCCAGGACCCAGTTGCACAGGGCGGGGTCGAGGCCCAGGGTCTCGAGCTTGATGACGAGTTTGGAGGGTACTATGGTGTTAAATGCTGAGCTGTAGTCGATGAACAGCATTCTCACATAGGTATTCCTCTTGTCCAGATGGGTTAGGGCAGTGTGCAGTGTGGTTGCGATTGCGTCGTCTGTGGACCTATTGGGTCGGTAAGCAAATTGGAGTGGGTCTAGGGTGTCCGGTAGGGTGGAGGTGATATGGTCCTTGACTAGTCTCTCAAAGCACTTCATGATGACGGAAGTGAGTGCTACGGGGCGGTAGTCGTTTAGCTCAGTTACCTTAGCTTTCTTGGGAACAGGAACAATGGTGGCCCTCTTGAAGCATGTGGGAACAGCAGACTGGGCTAAGGATTGATTGAATATGTCCGTAAACACACCAGCCAGCTGGTCTGCGCATGCTCTGAGGACGCGGCTGGGAATGCCGTCTGGGCCTGCAGCCTTGCGAGGGTTAACACGTTTAAATGTTTTACTCACCTCGGCTGCAGTGAAGGAGAGCCCGCAGGTTTTGGTAGTGGGCCGTGTCAGTGGCACTGTATTATCCTCAAAGCGGGCAAAAAAGGTATTTAGCCTGTCTGGGAGCAAGACATCCTGATCCGCGACGGGGCTGCTTTTCTTTTTGTAATCCGTGATAGACTGTAGACCCTGCCACATACCCCTTGTGTCTGAGCTGTTGAATTGCGATTCAATTTTGTCTCTGTACTGGGACTTAGCCTGTTTGATAGCCTTGCGGAGAGAATAGCTACACTGTGTGTATTCGGTCATGTTTCCGGTCACCTTGCCCTGGTTAAAAGCAGTGGTTTGCGCTTTCAGTTTCACGCGAATGCTGCCGTTAATCCACGGTTTCTGGTTTGGGAATGTTTTAATCGTTGCTCTGGGTACGACATCGTCAATGCACTTCCTAATGAACTCGCTCACCGAATCTGCATATTCATCATTGTTGTTGTTGGACGCCGTGCGGAACATATTCCAATCCGCGTGATCAAAGCAGTCTTGAAGCGTGGATTCAGATTGGTCGGACCAGCGTTGAACAGACCTGAGCGCGGGAGCTTGTAGTTTTAATTTCTGTTTGTAGGCTGGAATCAACAAAATGGAGTCGTGGTCAGCTTTTCCGAAAGGAGGGCGGGGGAGGGCCTTATATGCGTCGCGGAAGTTAGTATAACAATGGTCCAGAGTTCTGCCAGCCCTGGTCGGACAATCGATGTGCTGATAGAATTTAGGGAGTTTTGTTTTTAGATTAGCCTTGTTAAAATCCCCAGCTACGATGAATGCAGCCTCAGGGTGTGTGGTTTCCAGTTTACAGAGAGTCAGATAGAGTTCGTTCAGGGCCATCGATGTGTCTGCTTGGGGGGGAATATATACGGCTGTGATTATGACCGAAGTGAATTCCCTTGGTAGATAATGCGGTCTACATTTGATTGTGAGGAGTTCTAGATCAGGTGAACAGAATGACTTTAGTTCCTGAGTGTTGTTATGATGGTCACACCACGTCTCGTTAATCATGAGGCATACCCCCCCGCCCCTCTTCTTACCAGAAAGATGTATGTTTCTGTCTGCGCGATGCGTGAAGAAACCAGCTGGCTGCACCGACTCCGTTAGCGTCTTTTCAGTTAGCCATGTTTCCGTGAAGCAGAGCACGTTGCAATCCCTGATGTCTCTCTCGAATGTTACCCGTGCTCGGATTTCATCGACCTTATTCTCAAGAGACTGGACATTGGCGAGTAGTATGCTAGGGAGTGGAGCGCGATGTGCTCGTCTCCGAAGCCTGACCAGGAGACCGCTACGTTTGCCCCTTTTTCGGCGTCGTGTAGCTTCGCCGGCTGGGATCAGGTCCATTGTATTGGGTGGAAGGCAAGACACTGGATCCGTTTCGGGAAAGTCATATTCCTGGTAGGAAGGGTGGTTAGTTGACGTTAATCGTATATTCAGTAGTTCCTCCCGGCTGTATGTAATGAAACTTAAGATCACCCGGGGTACCAATGTAAGAAATAACACATATAAAAACAAAATACTGCATATTTTCCAAGGAACGCGAAGCGAGGCAGCCATCCTGTTCGGCGCCGGAAGTTAGGTGTTCTTGATAGTCAGTGTTATGACATACTGTATGGAAATGGAGACCTCCTGCATATACATACAGTTGTGAATATAGCATTTAGAAGACTAAGTAAGACTCAACAAGGTAATCACCTACAATATACAGGTAACTGTCAAAATAATGGAAAACCTTGAGTAAACGACAGATACAAAGTATACTGAAAGCAGGTGCTTCCACACAGGTGTGGTTCCTGAGTTAATTAAGCAATTAACATCCCATCATGCTAAAGGTCATGTATAAAAATGCTGGGCAGGCCATTATTTTAGCTACCATGGCTATGCCTCCATAGGATGACAATACCGCCATCCACAGGGCAAGAGTAGTCACTAAATTGTTTGATGAGCATGAAAACGATGTAAACCATATGCCATTGCCGTCTCAGTTACCAGATCACAACTCAATTGAACCCATATGGGAGATTCTGGAGTGGAGCCTAAGACAGCGTTTTAAACCACAATCAACAAAACACCAAATGGTGGAATTTCTCTTGAAAGAATGGTGTCGCATCCCTTCGATAGAGTTTCAGACACTTGTTGAATCTATGCCAAGGTGCATTAAAGCTGTTCTGGCTTGTGGTGGTCCAAAGCACTATTAAGACACTTTCTGTTGGTGTTTCCTTTATTTTGTCAGTTACCTGTATGTTCACAAACATAAAACAGTTAACATGTACAGAATAAAGGTACATGATGTACCTAGTGGTGTGCTGACAGTAACTGTTGGGCGCCCTTGACCCCTACAGACGGTTCTGATGGTGAGGGTGGGCAGGCAGAATGATGAGAGGCCTAGATTAAACAGAGACAGAGAACAAACCACAATGACACCAACACTGATAACAACACTCTGAGTCTTCACAATCAGCAACAGGGCAGGAGAGAGAAAAAGTAATGGCCCATCCCTAAACCACACAAAAACAACACAGGACACTATGGAACACAAATATTTTACTATCTCAACCTGGAATATATAAGGTCTGAGGTCATCTGCCTTTGGCCTAAAAATCAGGAACCTAGATTTCAGAAATACAGACATTGTCATCCTGCAAGAAACATGGTCCAGAGGAGATGGACCCACTGGTTGTCCTCTTTGGTTACAGAGAGCTGGTAGTCCCATCCACCAAACTACCAGGTGTTACACAGGGATGAGACTCAGGAGGTATGCTAATTTGGTATAGATCAGACCCATTCCATTAAATTAATCAAAACAAGAACATTTTACATTTGGCTAGAAATGAAATTGGAAATAATCTCAACAGAGAAAAATGTCCTTCTCTGTGCTACCTATATCCCCCCACTAGAACCCCCATACTTTTATGAAGATAGCTTCTCCATCCTAGAGGGGGAGCTTAACTGTTTCCAGGCCCAGGGACATGTACAAGTATGTGGTCACCTAAACACCAGAACTGGACAAGAACCTGACACCCTCAACACACAGGGGGACAAGCACCTACCTGGAGGTGACACCATTCCCTCCCAAATATGCCCCTCTAGACACAACTACAACAAAACAAACAATAAACATGGGTCACAACTCTTGCAGCTCTGTTGCACGCTGGGTCAGTAAATAATCAATGGTAGGCTTTGAGGGGACTCTTACGCCTACAACTCATCCCTTGGCAGTAGTGTTGTAGATTACTTTATCACTGACCTCAACCCAGAGTCTCTCAGAGTGTTCACGGTCAGCCAACTAACACCCCTATCAGACCACAGCAAAATCACAATCTACTTGAAAAGATCAATACTCAACCATGAGGTGTTGAAGACGAACAAACTGCAAGCTATTAAAAAATGCAATAGATGGAAGGAGGGTAGTGTAGACAACCGACCAAAAAACAGTTGGCCAAAAAATACAATCGATCCTAGATAACTTCCTGGACAAAATATTTTCCTGCAATAGCGAAGGTGTAAACTTAGCAGTAGAATGCCTGAGCAGTTTATTTGACCTATCAGCTAACATATCAAAGAAATACAATTCTAGCAGAAAACCTAAGAAAACTAACAATGAGAAATGGTTTGATGAAGAATGCAAAACCTAGAAAGAAATTCAGAAACCTAACCAACCAAAAACACAGAGACCCCAAAAAACAGTACCTACGCCTTCACTATGAGGAAACACTAAAACAGCACAGAAATAGACTAAGAAAAAAGAAGGAACAACATGTCAGAAAACAGCTCAGTGTGACTGAAGAATACATAGAATCAAATCACTTCTGGGAGAATTGGAACACACTAAAAACAACAACAACACGAAGAGCTATCTATCCAAAATGGAGATGTATGGATAAACCACTTCTCCAACTTTTTCGGCCATATACAGTTGAAGTTGGAAGTTTACATACACTTAGGTTGGAGTCATTAAAACTCATTTTTCAACCACTCCACAAATGTCTTGTTAACAAACTATAGTTTTGTCAAGTCAGTTAGAACATCTACATTGTGCATGACACAAGTAATTCTTCCAACTATTGTTTCCAGATTATTTCACTTATAATTCACTGTATCACAATTCCAGTGGGTCAGGAATTTACATACACTAAGATGACCGTGCCTTTAAACAGCTTGGAAAATTCCAGAAAATGATGTCATGGCTTTAGAAGCTTCTGATAGGCTAATTGACAATATTTGAGTCAATTGGAGGTGTACCTGTGGATGTATTTCAAGGCCTACTTAATCAGTGCCTCTTTGATTGACATCATGGGAAAATCAAAAGAAATCAGCCAAGACCTCAGAAAAAAAATTGCAGACCTCCACAAGTCTGGTTCATCCTTGGGAGCAATTCCCAAATTCCTGAAGGTACCACGTTCATCTGTACAAACAATAGTACACATGTATAAACACCATGGGACCACGCAGCCGCCATACTGCTTAGGAAGGAGACATGTTCTGTCTCCTAGAGATGAACATACTTTGGTGTGAAAAGTGCAAATCAATCCCAGAACAACAGCAAAGGACCTTGTGAAGATGCTGGAGGAAACAGGTACAAAAGTATCTATATCCACAGTAAAAAGAGTCCTGTATCGACATAACTTGAAAGGTCGCTCAGCAAGGAAGAAATCACTGCTCAAAAAAACGGCATAAATAAATCTGATTACGGTTTGCAACTGCACATGAGGACAAAGATCATACTTTTTGGAGAAATGTCCACTGGTCTGAAGAAACAAAAATAGAACTGTTTGGTCATAATGACCATCGTTATGTTTGGAGGAAAAAGGGGGATGCTTGCAAACTGAAGAACACCATTCAACCGTGAAGCACAGGGGTGGCAGCATCATGTTGTGGGGGTGCTTTGCTGCAGGAGGGACTGGTGCACTTCACAAAATAGATGGCATCATGAGAAGGAACATTATGTGGATATATTGAAGCAACATCTCAAGACATGAGTCAGGAAGTTAAAGCTTGGTCGCAAATGGGTCTTCCAAATGAACAATGACCCAAGCATACTTCCAAAGTTGTGGCAAAATGGCTTAAGGACAACAAAATCAAGGTATTGGAGTGGCCATCACAAAGCCCTGACCCCAATCTTATAGAAAATATGTGGGCAGAACTGAAAAAACGGGTGCGATCAAGGAGGCCTACAAACCTGACTCAGTTACACCAGCTCTGTCAGGAGGAATGGGCCAAAATTCACTCAACTTATTGTGGGATGCTTGTGGAAGGCTATCCAAAATGTTTGACCCAAGTTAAACAATTTAAAGGCAATGCTACCAAATACTTGAGTGTATGTAAACTTCTGACCCACTGGGAATGAGATGAAAGAAATAAAAGCTGAAATAAATCATTCTCTCTACTATTATTCTGACATTCCACATTCTTAAAATAAAGTGGTGATCCTCACTGACCTAAGACAGGGAATTTCTACTAGCATTAAATGTCAGGAATTGTGAAAAACTGAGTTTAAATGTATTTGGCTAAGGTGTATGTAAACTTCCGACTTCAACTGGAACAAAGAACCAAGAGCAAACACATATACATGATCATTTCCAAAACTTAGAATCAGCTATTAATCACTGGATTCTCCAATTATATTGTATGAGCTACAGAACAAAATACAAACCCTCCAATCCAAAAAGACATGTGATGTTGATGGTATACTAAACAAAATGATGAAATACGCCGACCACATTCTTAAACTCTTCAGCATTATCCTCAGTTCTGGCATATTCCCCAATATTTAGAACCAATGTCTGATCATCCCAATCCACAAAAGTGGAGACAAATTTGACCCCAATAATTACCAATGGAATCGGCATCAACAGGAACCCCTGCAAAATCCTCAACAGCAGACTCTGACAATGTTCTGAGCAAATGTGAAATTGGCTTTTTACCAAAATATTGTATGACAGACAAGGCATACACCCTACACACCCTAACTAACAAACAAACAAAACAAAACAAAAGCAGTCTTCACATGCTTGACTGATTTAAAAAAAAGCTTTTGACTCGATTTGGAATGATGGAAAGCGGTGTTGCATATAATATTATAAAATCAATGTATACAAACAACAAGTGTGCAGTTAAAATGGGCAATAAACACAGATTTCTTTCCTTAGAGCTGTGGGGTAAGACAGGGATGCAGCTTGAGCCCCACTCTTTTCAACATATACAGTATATAAATGATTTGGCAAGGGTACTAGAACATTTTGTAGCACCCCGCCTCACCGTACTAGACTCGGAAGTCAAATGTTTACTGTTTGCAGATGATCTGGTAATTCTGTAGACAGCAGGTAGCCTAGTGGTTAAGAGTGCTGGGTCAGTAACCGAAAGGTTGCTGGTTCGAAAATCCCTGAGCCAATAAGGTGGAAAAATCTGCCATTCTGCCCTTGAGCAAGGCAGTTAACCTCCAAAATGAACTGCTCCCTGGGTGCTGATGACATGGATGTCGATTAAGGAGCCCACAGCACCTCTCTGATTCAGAGGGGTTGGGTTAAAAGCGGAAGACACATTTCAGTTGAGAAAATAAAAAGATAACTATTTGGTTCACTGGAAAGAATAAACCAAAAAACTGAGCAGACTGGAATGCTATCTGGCCCCAAACAGAGAATAGAAAGTAGCAGAATACCTGACCACTGTGACTGACCCAAACTTAAGAAAATCCATGACTATGTACAGACTCAGTCAGCATAGCCTTGCTATTGAGAGAGGCCGCCATAGGCAGACGTAGCTCTCGAAAGAAGAAAGACTAAGTGCCCACTGCCCACAAAGTTAGGTGGAAACTGAGCTGCACTTTCTTACCTCCTGCCAAAGGTATGACCATATTAGAGACACATATTTCCCACAGATCACACAGACCCACAAAGAAAACAAATCTAACATTGATAAACTCTCATATCCGTTTGGCAAAATCCCGCAATGTGCACTCACAGCAGCAAGATTTGTGACCCGTTGCCATGAAAACAGGGCTAACAGTGGAGCACAAATAACATTGTAAATACAACCAATACTTATCTTCCTTTATTATTCATACTACAACTATTTTCACATTGTTAAAAACACTGTACATACTGTAGATGATAATATAACATTTGAAATGTCTTTATCCCTTTGAAACCTTTATGAGTGCAATACTGTACATTTAAAAAAACATTTGGTTAATGTTGTTTCGTGTTTCTTCTCACTTTTGTTTATTGTTTATTTAACTTGCTTTGGTAATGTAAACAAAAATTTAAAAAAATCCCCTTTGAATCAAATTGAGAGAGAGAGAGAGAGAGACAGAGTGGGGGGGCTAATCAAAGAGAGTGGTGAAGGGAGAGAGAATGTGAGGGGAGGCAGGGAAGGACGGAAAGAAGAAGGGGGGAAGACAGAGAGCAGCCCCTTTCCCCACAGAGAGATTCACGGCAAAGGATGGACTATACATCCTTAAAACATAAAAATACCCCCGGCGCTGCACGGTAAGGGGACGGGGTGGAAATTGTGTGGGGGTTTAGGTGGGCATGGGAAGGGGAGCCAAGTGAGATAGTCAGGAGGAAAGCTAGTGATAAACACTACTCCGGAGGACGGTTTTGATGGGATAAGACTGAGTGTGAGTGAGAAGGGGCGAGATGGAGAGGAGATGGGATGCGGGGGGGGGGGGGGGGGGGGGCATTATTTATGTAGTTGTAATCTAACCCCCTGGCTGTATCTATCTACCTCCACAGAACAAAACCAGGACTCAAATGAACTATCCTGTCATTAATTACAGGCGCTGGCTCTGTAAACACTTCTCTAAGCCTGGCCTGATGGAGGGGAAGAAGGGAGTGGAGGGAGAGGAGGGAAGGGAAGGGAAGAGGGAACCAGGGGTTAGGGGCTTCTGCTTTTCTCAGGATGAGCATTAGCAGGCCTCCATTGTTGGGAAAGTGTGTCTTGTCTTGAACTCTGCTGTTGCAGCTGGAGTACCTGCAGTATTGTGGAGGGTTGTAGAGCAAAGTTCACATCCATTCAGATATGTTAATGAAACCAAGGCTTGGTAAGAATAAAGGAGAGTATGAGTGAGGGGTGGCAGGAGTGATGTATTTCCCTGGGCAGACAGGAAGACAGCATAGGCTCTGGACTGGACACTACCCAGACCCTGGTGAAAATCACTCACTGACAAGCAGCAACGTCTTCCCTCTCATCGCACTGCCATTGATAAGCCTCGCTGCACCTTCACAGATCACAGCGTAGATGAGCTGAGTGAGGCTGACAGATCTACTTGTGCCACTTATGTTGCTATCAATGCTAACACAACTGGACTAGGATGGAGTTAATGATTGTCCAAAACACACCGAAGAGAGAGTCACAAGGGAGGCTGTTTTACACTGTCATCTCCCTCTTTATTCAAAGCAAGCAAGCACCTCCAGCTGACCCCTCTCTCTCATCCTCCTCTCCAGCCCTCTTCTCTCTTCACCAGCTTTCTTGCACGTCTCTAATGAGAGTGTGTTTCACAAGCATTCAGAAAACCCCCCTTTTAACTACATGGCAAGCAGTTCTGGGCGGCTAATGAAGAAGAATAGCTAGTGCTGGCGCTGGGACTGGGGCCCAGTCTGGGGCTGAACAGAGGAGGGGAGGGGGGGCTGCGTGGGGGTTTGTTTTGGAGCTCTGCCAGCAGCTTATCAAGGGCACGCTGGACTGAGCATCTTCTTCTCCCTCCTCTTTACTCCGTCTCCTGTCTGTCTCCCCCTTCTCTCATCTTTCTTTTCTGCTTCTTGAGCTAGAACTACGTTTATTGCAGTTAGTTAACTCACTGAAATGTTTCATCACACTGTTGTATTTGAAAAGAGACATAAGGAGGGGATGATTTTAATCCCTGTGTTTTAACTTGCAGTGTACTTGGTACATTTGATGATCTTGAATAAAAATTCTGAGAACAAACATTATATTGGGTCAAAATCAAACTCTGTAAATGTGCCACCATCTCCAAAAATGTCAAGTCAAGTCCATACATGTGAATTGCTCTTCTAAAAGGTTTTACTTTTACTTTCTGGTCCTTCACTCAAAAGGTGAAGTGGGAAGCATTTGTTTTAATAGTACAGTGACAGTGTCAGTGTCATATTTCAAGACAACAACTTGTCTGCTGAGCTGAGCAACAGTCAACCACTATCCTCTGATCCCAGGTCAGATGCAGGGAACAATGCTCTTCAGATTGAACTAAACACAGTCCCTGACTGGGGGGGAGGGGACTCAGCATGTAATTCTGTATAACCGGGTCTGTCAAGGCAACGCTTAAACAGAAGATCCCTGTCCTGGGTACAGAAACATGAACCATCTGGGGCGAGTGCACGCTCCCAAACTATCAAATACTGAGGATGTTAGTCTGATTTAGTAGCCCTATTTAGGCCTGTTTAGACAACTTGCCAAAGGGATTGGTGCCTTAATTAAAGATAATATATCTCCCAAGACCTCTGCTTCATAGTCAGACGGCAACAAAGTCACAGTTCTTTGGGTCAGAGTGTGACCTAACCTACCTAACCACTGCCACTTCTGTATAAACCCACTCAAACCAATACAGAGAGCCTTTCCATGACTTGAGTATTCATTGAGTTTAGTACTCCAGTGTTTCTTTCTTTTTACCAATGCCAATATAGCGTCTCAGCTTTTTCAACAACCTAAAACTCTACCATAGTGATCACACATTGATACTGTCATAAAATATTACATCCTCACTTTAGTCATTTGAATTGGGTCTTTAATCTAAAAATATCTCGGCAAGGAATAAAACAGGTTTTGAGCAGAAAGATCAGGCCTCTGCCTCTGAAAGCACCACATCTCGAAACAGAAACACACAGGGACCAAAATAGACGTTTTCCTCATAAAGAGCTCCTTCTTTGTAGTTGGCCTAGCAACATCTGCGGGGCAGTTTCTTCGGTGGGGAAAGGATTCGGGCGTCATATCAAAGAAAATGGCCATCTCCTGTGTGAGGGGAGTGGGAAGAGAACTCCCCATTGTCATTCTCTCCCCTGAAAGAGACAAACGCAGCCCAGGCAGGTTTACCTACAGCAATCAGAACACTGCTAATAAAATACCATTAATATCACCTGTCAGCTCTATCTCTAGAATATCCAAAAATGAGAGTGAGAAAAAGTGAGAAAAAGGTTTCTTGATCTACACCCAGTCAACATACCACAGCACACCATTGGGGAGAGGGGGAGGGTGTTGATTAAAACAATATTGATCTACACCCACTCAACATACCACAGCACACCATTGGGGAGAGGGGGAGGGTGTTGATTAAAACAATATTGATCTACACCCACTCAACATACCACAGCACACCATTGGGGAGAGGGGGAGGGTGTTGATTAAAACAATATTGATCTACACCCACTCAACATACCACAGCACACCATTGGGGAGAGGGGGAGGGTGTTGATTAAACAATATTGATCTACACCCAATCAACATACCACAGCACACCATTGGGGAGAGGGGGAGGGTGTTGATTAAAACAATATTGGGAATTGGGATGACAAAGGCATACTGTCAATGAGGCGACATAAGTACAACACACAGGACTGAGAGATCTTCTAAATTATATTCTTATTTTTAATTCACATTTTTTAGAGGGTGGATCAGCTTTAATATTGCAGATAGATTGTAGTTTCCATCAATGTAATTGTCTGCATTATTTCCAATCCCCCATATATTTGTTTTGTAAATATATATACAGTACCATTTAAAAGTTTGGACACACCTACTCATTCAAGGGTTTTTCTTTATTTTTACTATTTTCTACATTGTAGAATAATAGTGAAGACATCAACATTATGAAATAACACATATAGAATCAGGTAGTAACCAAAAAAGTGTTAAACAAATCAAAATACATTTTATATTTGAGATTCTTCAACGTAGCCACCCTTAGCCTTGATGACAGCTTTGCACACTCTTGGCATTATCTCAATCAGCTTCATGTGGTAGTCACCTGAAATGCATTTCAATTAGCAGGTGTGCCAGTCAATCCGGAAAATGTCAAGAACTTTGAAAGTTTCTTCAAGTGCAGTCGCAAAAACCATCAAGCACTATGATGAAACTGGCTCTCATGATGTCCGCCACAGGAAAGGAAGACATAGAGCTAGCTCTGCTGCAGAGGATAAGTTCATTAGAGTTACCAGCTTCAGAAATTGCAGCCCAAATAAATGCTTAACAGAGTTCAAGTAACAGACACATCTCAACCTCATCTGTTCAGAGGAAACTGCGTGAATCAGGCCTTCATGGTCGAATTGCTGCAAAGAAACCACTACTAAAGGACACCAATAAGAAGAAGACACTTGCTTGGGCTAAGAAACACGAGCAATGGACATTAGAGCGGTGGAAATCTGTCCTTTGATCTGATGAGTCCAAATGTGAGATTTTTGGTTCCAACCGCTGTGTCTTTGTGAGACACAGAGTAGGTGAACGGATGATCTCCGCATGTGTGGTTCCCACCGTGAAGAACGGAGGAGGAGGTGTGATGGTGTGGGGCTAGTTTGCTGGTGACACTGTCTGTGATTTATTTCGATTTCAAGGCACACTTAACCAGCATGGCTACCTCAGCATTCTGCAGCAATACACCATCCCCTCTGGTTTGCGCTTAATCGGACAATCATTTGTTTTTCAACAGGACAATGACCCAAAACACCTCCAGGCAGTATAAGGGCTATTTGACCAAGAAGGAGAGTGATGGAGTGCTGCATCAGATGACCTGGCCTCCACAATCACCCGACCTCAAGCCAATTGAGATGAATTGGGATGAGTTGGACCGCAGAGTAAAGGAAAAGCAGCCAACAAGTGCTCAGCTTATGTGGGAACTCCTTCAAGACTGTTGGAAAAGCATTCCAGGTGAAGCTGGTTGAGAAAATGCCAAGAGTGTGCAAAGCTGTCATCAAGGCAAAGGGTGGCTACTTTGAAGAATCTAACATCTAAAATATATTTTGATTTGTTTAATACTTTTTTGGTTACTACATGATTCCATACGTGTTATTTCATAGTTTTGATGTCTTCACTATTATTCTACAATGTAGAAAATAGTAAAAATAAAGAAAAACCATTGAATGAGTAGGTGTGTCCAAACTTTTGACTGGTTATATATATATATACTATATATATACACTGCTCAAAAAAATTAAGGGAACACTAAAATAACACATCCTAGATCTGAATGAATGAAATATTCTTATTAAATACTTTTTTCTTTACATAGTTGAATGTGCTGACAACAAAATCACACAAAACTTATCAATGGAAATCAAATTTATCAACCCATGGAGGTCTGGATTTGGAGTCACACTCAAAATTAAAGTGGAAAACCACACCACAGGCTGATCCAACTTTGATGTAATGTCTTTAAAACAAGTCAAAATGAGGCTCAGTAGTGTGTGTGGCCTCCACGTGCCTGTATGACCTCCCTACAACACCTGGGCATGCTCCTGATGAGGTGGCGGATGGTCTCCTGAGGGATCTCCTCCCAGACCTGGACTAAAGCATCCGCCAACTCCTGGACAGTCTGTGGTGCAACGTGGCGTTGGTGGATGGAGCGAGACATGATGTCCCAGATGTGCTCAATTGGATTCAGGTCTGGGGAACGGGCGGGCCAGTCCATAGCATCAATGCCTTCCTCTTGCAGGAACTGCTGACACACTCCAGCCACATGAGGTCTAGCATTGTCTGGCATTAGGAGGAACCCAGGGCCAACCGCACCAGCAAATGGTCTCACAAGGGGTCTGAGGATCTCATCTCGGTACCTAATGGCAGTCAGGCTACCTCTGGCGAGCACATGGAGGGCTGTGCGGCCCCCCAAAGAAATGCCACCCCACACCATGACTGACCCACCGCCAAACCGGTCATGCTGGAGGATGTTGCAGGCAGCAGAACGTTCTCCACGGCGTCTCCAGACTCTGTCACGTCTGTCACATGTGCTCAGTGTGAACCTGCTTTCATCTGTGAAGAGCACAGGGCGCCAGTGGCGAATTTGCCAATCTTGGTGTTCTCTGGCAAATGCCAAACGTCCTGCACGGTGTTGGGCTGTAAGCACAACCCCCACCTGTGGACGTCGGGCCCTCATACCACCCTCATGGAGTCTGTTTCTGACCGTTTGAGCAGACACATGCACATTTGTGGCCTGCTGGAGGTCATTTTGCAGGGCTCTGGCAGTGCTCCTCCTGCTCCTCCTTGCACAAAGGCGGAGGTAGCGGTCCTGCTGCTGGGTTGTTGCCCTCCTACGACCTCCTCCACGTCTCCTGGTGTACTGGCCTGTCTCCTGGTAGCGCCTCCATGCTCTGGACACTACGCTGACAGACACAGCAAACCTTCTTGCCACAGCTCGCATTGATGTGCCATCCTGGATGAGCTGCACTACCTGAGCCACTTGTGTGGGTTGTAGACTCCGTCTCATGCTACCACTAGAGTGAAAGCACCACCAGCATTCAAAAGTGACCAAAACATCAGCCAGGAAGCATAGGAACTGAGAAGTGGTCTGTGGTCACCACCTGCAGAACCACTCCTTTATTGGGGGTGTCTTGCTAATTGCCTATAATTTCCACCTGTTCTCTATTCCATTTGCACAATAGCATGTGAAATTTATTGTCAATCAGTGTTGCTTCCTAAGTGGACAGTTTGATTTCACAGAAGTGTGATTGACTTGGAGTTACGTTGTGTTGTTTAAGTGTTCCCTTTATTTTTTTGAGCAGTGTATATATCTTTATTATATTCCCCTAACCCTACCACCCTAATTGGAGTAAGTTAATGAACAACAACACTTAGGATTCTACTTCCAGGTTATACATTCTATTTACATTTTGCGGACAAGTGTATTTTACAATAGTTATCGTTTGTTTGTTTTTAATCCCATCCAGCTACCCACAACCCCTTCCATCTATCTCTGAAGACCATCCAGTTTTGATTTCTATTTGCCATATATTTTTAACTGTGCTGTTTCACAAAAGTTCTGAACCTATAGACATTTTATGGACATAGTATATTTTAGTCCCACCCTTCAGCACCACTCAACCCTCCCATTATAAGGGCACAAGGCGAGACCCAGATGCAGACACAGGAGGCAGATGGTTAGAGTCTTTGTAGTTTATTTATAATCCAAAAGGAGTAGGCAAGAGAATGGTCATGGAAAGGCAAAAGGTCAAAACCAGATTCTGAGTCCAAGAGGTAAAGAGTGGCAGACAGGCTCGATGTCAGAGCAGGCAGAAGTGTCAGGCAGGCGGGTACGAAGTCCAGAAAAAACAGGCACGGGTCAAAACTGGGAAGACTAGAAAAAGAGAATAGAAAACAGGAGCATGGGGGAAAACACACTGGTTGTCTTGAAAACATACAAGATGAACTGGCACAGAGAGACAGGAAACACTGGGATAAATACACTGGGGAAAATAAGCGACACCTGGAGGAGATGGAGACAACCACAAGAACAGGTGAAACAGATCAGGGCATGACACCCATCTATCTTTGAACACCATCCAGGTTTGATTTCTATTTGCCATAACGAAATTCCTAATGATTTACTCATGTTCTACTGGCTCATCTGGAAAGCACTGCTCTTACTTTCACTTCAGTTTAAACACAATAGTTCACCCAAAATCTTAGTTTGTTAGATGTTTTTATACTTCAATAGTGTTCCAACTTTACCATGCCAATCCTGTGCCAGTTCACTGAGGACTGAGACCTGCAGAACTCTCCTGATGCCTATAGACAACAGATGGTGTGGAAATGGGTTCAGTTTGACATCAAACCACGTTTGAGGTATGAAAATGTCTGCCAAACTTTGGGTGAACTATTCCTTTAATACCCAGAAGGGTCTGTCTGATGGCCTAGTGACTAACAGTAGGGTAGACTTGGGCTTCATGCAGAAGAAGACGTAGCTAACCATGAAGCAAAAAAGCAAACAGCCATCTCAAAGTAAAACATAGTGAAATAAATAACCAGAGTACATATAACTGTAGTTTCACTAAGACAAAAAACAGAAGGGAAAAAATGAACGTCAAGTAACACCATGACTTTGGTGCAAGGTACAGTTGGCAATAAAAAAGTTCATACTCTTTGAATTATGGGGCTTACTGGCTGTGATGGCATGATGTTCACTATCTGTTTAATGTAAAGCATGACTGCAGTTGAGCCAGAGAGAGAAGGAAAGAGTGAGAGAGAGTGACTGAGCGTAAAAAGGTGGCACAACAATGGCATGAGGTTAAGTGATGAGAGCTGCTTCATGTGGAGCAGAAGTGTATTGGGGCCTCCCCTTTGAACTCCCAATGCTGATTATTGAAACAGCATTGAGGGGGCATTAGAATAGATCTGGATTGCATTCCTGCCCCTTTATTAAATTTAGCTCATCAGAGGGGCGAGCCCGATCTCCTCTTTTCGCATCGCAATAACCCATCCCCTCCCCTTTTGCCCCCGAAATGTTGCCTATCTATGCCCTGAGGGGGCCAGGGAAGAACAGGGGTGGCCGGGGGCGGGGGGCCGGGGGCAAGGGGCCCGCGTCAGGGCTTCAAACGAGGTGCTGAGAAAGCGCAGGCCACGCGCCCCAGCCCAGCTTGCCACTGGGCTCCTCGTCTACAGCACTTCTTCACGCCTCTCACCTTGGACTTGAACAAGATGTACTTTAAAGAGGCAGCCTCTGCCAGAGTCACAAGGTGTTTCAGATGAGACGCAAGTGTTGAGCTGATAAATCCCTGCTTTCTCATTTCACCATCATGTTTTCCAGTAGAATGCTTTTTCACAGATAGAAAAATACTTATAGTGCAGTTAATAACCAAATGAATAGATACATATCATGTTGTTTCCTGTATATCACGGCACCCTATCAGATACAGAGGGCTTGTAGACTTCCCGGCGTGTGGAATCACCTCTTCTCATTTCGCAGATGACTGCCTGAGGTTTCCGTCAGGGCTCTAATCAGCGTCACACACGCATTGCCTGGTATGGGGCTGAACGGCGATGAGGCACCAGCCACTAGAGAGCTGTGGAGGAGCAAATAGATGACAAATATTCAGGAACCAGATACCTCTCAAGGGTATCCTTTATAGACCCGGAGGCAGCCATGCGCCGCAACTACATGTGCTGTTTGAGACACCTTGGTGGTGGCACACTGTTGATGAGCACATGCCTTCTGACACCAGGCAGGATAGAAAGGGCCCTTGGCCTGTATGTTCTAACAACTGACTGACCACTCCCTAGGTCTCACCCTTTCCTGACACTTCACTGATGTGATACTGTGTGGCCTGTGTGCCCATAATTGGGGACTTTTTCCAGGCCACCCAGGAAGCCTATCCATTGTCACCAAGTTCCAACTACACCTGCAAAACCAAGCGAGATGATCATATCATTGGCTTGATGGTAAGAATTCAAGATGACACTGAAAAAAGTCTATATGATTGACAAACCTGCATAGGACTGATGGTGAAAATCCAGATGTGTCACTAAACAATAACACGTTTTTCTATTTGGATAACAACAGTTCGATTACTCAGCGATTGTGTGGAACACCCCAAAGGGAATTTGAGTGGGTCTCGGTATGATTCGAGGGTGGGACTTAAATCCGGCAAGTGCATATTCCTTCCTCCTTGGACTCACTATAAGCCCAGGTACAGCATCAGTGCATTGAGTCTGTCTACAGCTGAACTGTCACAGCCAACTAGCCTACAGAGCGCACCACTCAACCAACCTGCAGGAAGTTTCACTCACAACACACGGTAAGTTTATACTCTTACCAATTTTACAAATCCAGTAGATATATGTTGGTAGAAAATAATGTTGTTTACATATAAATATGAGAAACAACAGGAGTGTGATGTGTCGGGTTGTAAAGCTCGCTTTGAAGTGCAGTCGCGCTTCCCGTGAGGAATGCTGTTGGAGCGTGAATGAACCGTGCAATCTGGTGCATTTTGAATTAAACGGAGAAGACCGCGTTAATTTGATCAAACGTTCATCAAAATAGTTTTGAAAAAAATGTTAATTACAGTTTAATAATATTTGTGGTATATCTGCATTGATATGCAATAGCATATCACCTGCGTCTCTGTTTGGATTCTCTGCTGTGCCATTGGCCATTGACCCAGTTATTTGGAAAATATGTTTATATAAAATGTTTTACCTCACAATAAACCTTGAATTGAATGCAAACTATTGGTGTCCTAATGTAATTTCGTGACTTTGGCTGCATAGATTTATGATACATATTTTTCTCTTGTAGTCAATTACAATAGTTATCACTTGACAATGATAAAGTATTTGTGATGTTTGCTAATTAAGGCATACATTCGAGGCTACTTGTCCCTACCTACGTTGTCTGTCAGCTCCCCTGGAAACGCACTCCTCTCAGCTGGGTTCCTGTTCCCCGTCTGTTGATGTTTCTACTAGTAAACACATGATAATGAGATGCCCAAAGTGAGTGGGAGGGAAGGAAGGAGAGTGGGAGGGAGGGACAGAGGAGGAGGAGGAGAGCGGCAGGGAGGTAAGAAGGGGGGGGGATCAGGCAAAGAATTATCTATCAATGCTGGAGATAGTGTGACTTAACATGTTCAGCCCTGAATATTGAAAAAGCTGCCTCATATAAATGTCCAAATATGGAGACACACTAGCAACTGAATCCATTATAATCTTGACTGGGATGTTGTAGGCTAGAATTTAGTATTTGTTATTGCATTGTTGTCCATGCTAATTTATTTATTTATTTTTTGCCCATGTAAAGAGGAGGAAATAATCAAGTTGTTATTCATTAAAGATCCTCTATTTATTTCTAACCCCATTTTCATCAAGTGATTATGTCATTTAAAGTCAACATTGCAAAAAGGAAGAATTATCACAACGTTGTTTGGGATGTCTGCATTAGATGTTACACAGGGCAGTGTGGGGTGGTGCCACTCTATGTAGAACTGTGGTGACAGCTTATTGTAGTCACACACACAGTGTAAACAGTGTGTGATTGATAGGGGCCCCGCCTCGGCTGTTTGTATGCTGATCCCTTCCACAGGCCTGCTGCTCCATCCAGACCCCAGGATGAGTTACTACATGGATCCAGTTTCCTCCTACTCGACCCTTCACCCCTGTGACCGTCTGGGTGCGATGGTAAGACCCCGACCACCATAAATCACACTCCTGTTACAGCCTGTGGACGGGCTAGCTACCTATCACATGCCACGGTGTAGGAGGAGTATGCAAGTGTGTGTTAGCAATGCACCTCTGGATTCCATCAACCTACTGCAACACTGGAGCGTTGTTAAGTTTACTATAAAAAATCTGCACTTTATTTGTCATAAAAAAAATGCTACAATCAGTTCTTCATTCTAGACCACTATGGACCAGAGGTGAATGTAAGGTAGAAATTGTCTTGGGAGGCTGCAGTGGAATAAGAGATGGACGACGAAGACCAAGGTCTGAAACCTATAGTTTCAATCAACTCTGCTCTGCAAAACAATTATTACCTCCATATCGGCAGTAAATACTTAGAAGTGTGGGGCCCAACCATCATTGAGCCTATTTGGAGTCATGCAGAGCACCCTCACAGGAAAACACTTTACCATGTAATACCATCTTGATGTGCTATAGAGCAGGTTATTGAGGCTATTTGTAAACACAGTCTTTTTAACACCATCCAAATGAAAGGACCATATGAATACAGCCTGTCAGATCACAGGAATCAGGGACATTGGGATTCCTGTCATTTGAGCTCTGAAAGGTGAAGGCCGAGAAGCGCTGGCAGAAATGTTCCCATTTGTATGCAGAATGCAGCCCTGTTAGACAAAGAGGACGAGGTCACATGCAAATATCAACCCAACCTGGCTCTGGTACAAAACATGGAGGGATAAAGATCCCTTGCCCCTAATTGGCTCAGGTGGTTCTGCATGCCTTTGAAATTGAGATTACTGTACCCGAGACCAGACGTGGTCAAAAGGTGAACTTGGGTTGCCACAGCTTTTCCTATGAATTGACATGTATTAGTAGAGAAAGGTCCTCTGATTACCCCGCTCTCTGCCTTTGTGATTTTCCATGTTATTCTGGATGCAAAGAGGTTGTTTATGTGAAAGAAATGGCCAAGGTTTCCATGTTTTGTGACCATGTCCTGTAAAATGAGACTGTGGAAGAGGCTGTAGTTGAATTGCCCCTGACTCTCCTACTTTCACGTATCAGATGTGTGGCCTCAAAGGTTCATCCACACAAGGGATGGAGGACTCACGGCAATCTACTTTTGCTGGTCCTCCAATATCACTTTAAAGCAGTGGAGGCTGCTAAGGGGAGGACGGCTCATAATAATGGCTGCAACAGAGCAAATGAAATGGCATCAAACAAATGGAAACCATGTGTTTGATGTATTTGATACCATTCCACTTATTCCGCTCCAGCCATTACCATGAGTCCGTCCTCCCCAATTAAGGTGCCACCAACCTCCTGTGCTTAACAGTGCCGATACGACTGCCCCGCTTCCCCTGGCTATCACTCCCCTCTCCCTGCCAGACTGGACTGATAGTGCCGTCATCGGCCCACGTACCCCCTAGAGACTTCACTAGATTAGACTCCACAGTCCCCTCTCACTATTAGCTGGCTGTAAATTTGACAGCCTACTGATAAACCCAGCATCGCTTTAACAAGAGTCCTTATCAGATGGGCAGTCAGTCAGGTACCCTGATCTGAGGTCTCTACTCCTAGCCATGCCTGTTGTGAAGACCGACCAGGCAGTCAGTTAAGTGGTGAGGTTACAGGAGCCACCACTATTGTCCCTATGGTGAGCTGATAGAGCTGATAGATGGAAACTGCAACTGTAGAGGCTCCTATGCTTCTTGCTACTGGTCATCACATCCCTGCCAGGTTTGCATCAGATATCACTTTCAGAGTGTCACCAGAGTGTGATCACCCATTTCTTGAAGGAGTGCATCAGAACTGCAACAGAACTGCATCATGTTCCATGTGCTTGCTTAGTGCGAATTTGAGTCAATGGAAAATGTTCTCAGAATAGTCCTGAACCGTTATCTACTCTCCTGCTATTTCTTGTATCCACATACGTACAGTATTCCTATATGGTCCTCCTCCCAACTACTCATTCACTTTGGACATCCCCTCAGTCCAATCTGAGGGGACAACAGATTGAAACAAAGATAAACCTATTGAATCCAATTTAGCCTTCATTTTATCTGTACTGAAAGCATAAAACAAAACCATCTCCACTCCAAAATAGTATTTTTAAAACTCTAGCTTGGTCTCTTCCCCCTTACAATGGAGCTCATTGACATTCTTACAGTAAGTCAGTAAACCTTTTACTCACATGTACAGTAAGCAAACACAGTTTGAAAGTAAACAAAATGTGAGGTTGAGATATACTGCATCTGTGCCTTGCTGTTGCTGTGCAGTAGGAACCAGGTTAGAGTTGGGCGATATATCATCTTTTAAGGTATGGATCCACATACCGGTATGGATTTTTACAGTACTAAATATAAAGGTAATTTAATACAGTGTTAAATAAATGAAAAGTTCTACAAATTGGACTACTTCACTGTCAGGCTTGTCCTAGTTTGGTTGAGTATAAAACTATCATAATGGAGAAAGCCCATTAAAACTACTTAGAATTCATTTGTTGCCATCCTAGGGTCATGCACTACTCATAAAACATTTTAAACATATTATTCAGAAACATAAAATACCATCATATTGTCAAAAATAAGAAACATATTGTGATATAATATTTTGGGCCAAATCACCCAGCCCTAGACCATTTCCAGGCTCACTTAGTTACCCCCCTGTTTTGTGTTGCCTTTACAGAGGCAGAGTGGAGGGGTGGCTATGGGACCACTGACCCAGCTCCCTGGTATGGTGGTTCACCCCCAGCAGCAGCAGCACTACCCCCCATCCAGAACCCTTTACCCCCAGGACATCACCCTGCAGGAGGTCCCCAATGGACACGACCTCATACCCACAGGTAGGAGCCAAAGTAAGCCTCTGACTAAGAACAAATCCTACAGAACACAGTTGTTTGCCTGTTTGTTCAGGTCACTGCACTTAATACAGTGAATTAAGCAAGCATAGTGAAATCTGCCTTTTAAATGTCTCAAAGGAACACATGGATAGCCTCATATAAACAGAAACTAGATTGGGGTAAAATGGAACTGAGATTGGGGGTGAAAGAGATTGTTCATTGTGGATTAAGTGTTCACTGCAAACAAATTACTTTGTGTGGAGAGGTGTGGCAAATGAACTGTGACTCACATACAGACACACACACACCTCATCCCCACATCTTACATGGACACACACACACACACACACACACACACACACACACACACACACACACACACACACACACACACACACACACACACACACACACACACACACACACACACACACACACACACACACACACACACACACACACACACACACACACACACACACACACACACACACACACAGGTCCAGGCAGTCCGTCTTGCTCCAGAGTGCTGCATACAGAGCGGCCGGCTGAGCAGCCCCGGGGCCCCCTGTGGGTCTCCTCCTCCCTGGCGACCATGGTGACGTTGACCCCAGGGCCGAATGCCTTTACCAGATGCCTCCTCCTCTCCTCCTCTGGGGACCTCCACATGCCCCGCATTTTTCTGCCTGCACTCTGTTTTTTTCTGCCGTTTATTTTAAACTGGAACATTCCTCCCAGTGCATTGCCTCTGTTTGACTCTGGCCTCCCTCTTTCTTAAGAGTGATTTATTCAGGGGACTGGGACACACGCCATGGGGGATTGGGGGGGTGGTGCTTAGGCCAGGCACCAGCTTTCTTCCGTCTCCTCCCAGGCTGGATGCAGGGACACAGGGGAAAGGAGGACAAAAGGACAGCCGTCTTTTTCCCAAGCCTCTGGTTCCCCCCGGGGGTAAGGTCGGGGCTGGATCTGATGGGATTTGCTGATGTTTGTTGCTGGAGACACACTCCTTTGGAGCCTCCGGTGGTTCCAGTGCTAAACCGTTGACATAAACATTATCACATGGAAACAAACGACCTCCAGTTGACCACCTCTCCCTCGTGATGGTGATCAAGCAAACCACTGCTGTTCATTCATCCGCGCAATGCAACCACCTGTAGACGCAATTAGAGTAATTTGGTGACCCCACAGAGTGTCATATACATGTTGTTGCTGTCATTGAAGTGTAGCCTCCCAGTGTATGGAGCTGAAACCTCCTAACCAGTAACCCTTGACATACTCCACCTCCTAAAACCGTTGATCTGACCTATATGTTTCTCAAACTTATATATTTTGACTTCTTAACCACAGTCGTTCGAGGTCATCTAATAACCTGTTGAGAAAACCAACTATATAGTAAGGATAGAAGTGAAGAAGTCTTCTTTGGCTGTCTGTGCCACTGGCAAACATGCTCTTCCTTTCCTGAAGCCACGCTTTACCGTGTGTGTAAGTTTGGCCTGAGACCACTCCTACACCTTGCTTAGCTTTGAACACATTTGCGTTTGCTTCCCTTTCATATTTTACAGCCCAAGTCACTGCGCACAATTAATTGGTGACATTTTTCTGCTAATGAATATTTTGCCAGCTACTACATGTTTCCTTTCGTGGAACCAATGCAATTAAACACAGATACCACCTCAACTGCTGTTGAGTCAGGCTAACATTATGGAAAATGACTGTCTGTGTGTCAGTATACACCTAGAATGTCCAATACAGTATACAACTTGTGAAGAACCTCTTTGTGTTTCACTATGTATACGGCCAATACAAACTGCCCTGGTTCTCTTTCATAGAAATGATAGCTATAATACCAGCACAGGTGCACTGAGTACTGGGGCCAGTAACGAAAATGTTTTCTACTTTTTATAGAGGAACACAACTTAAAGTTTGAAAGGCTGAGTTCCTAACACAGTACTGTAACACCCTTTTAGTTTACATCGCTTGGATTTATAGCTTGTTGCTACAGTAACTGTGAGAGAGACCTGAGAGCTGATGTGGTGAAGGGATGTTGTATGTTAAAGGGCCTTTGCATGTTTGGCCCTGAGCCCACTGTCACACACATCTTCCTGACATCCGCCATACCATGGCACTGTTTACAATAACCCCCCTCTCACTTTCCTCTCTTTTCCACTCATCTCCTTTCTAGTCCTCTCTGCTCCACTCTTCTCTTCTCCACTCCTCTCTTCTCCACTCACAGAAACCTAGCCACTCTCACACCGCTGGGTCTGATCATTAACACCCACTTAAAGATTCATGATGTGTGTGCTGCACAGTCTCACTGAAACCCAGAAACCCAGACACACACATACACACATACTTTACTTCCGGTAGTCGCTCACACCCCACATAGTCATTCATTAAATTCACACCAGTTCTCTGGCATTTATTGTATTACTGTATCCTCCCATTCAGTAAAAAGCCCACTTCCACACACATCCACTCCCAGGCACTCAGGATCTCACTGTACATTTAAACATCCACTCCCATTTAGAACACAGCTGTGATATGGAACCCAGGGACCATTGGTCTGGGTTTTATTTTTTTGTGATTTAACAGCTGGATAGTAGGGAGGGGGGATGGTCACAGGGCTGGGGGTGGTGGGTTGGAGGGAGGGAGGGAGGAGGAGAGTAAAGGAGTAAAGGAGGGGAGGGGGGAGACATTGGGGACAGGGGGGGTGGGCGTCTTCGCCTCTGATGAGGGACACGTCCTCACGGGCGCAGGCCTATTTATTTTTTCTAAGAGTAAACAAGCAGCCTGCGGGGGTCTGGAGGTTATGGGAAAGGAGGAAACAGCGATGCTAATCAGGCCGAAGCACACTTCCCCCAACAATAAAACAAAATGAGGGGAAAAAAGAGAGACAACTCTGAAGCAGAGGGTTGCAGCGCAGCCCCACTTCGCTAGGCTATGTTTTTGTGGGTGGTTGTAGTAGTGACATTGGCTTTGTTTGTAGTGATAGCTGATAAGCTGGCATTGGGCCGGGGATGGCACAGCCATTAGGCATATGTAAAAATTGTTCTCTAGAGAGCCTCTGTACATAGCTGCATAGACCAGTTCTGGTAAGGGTAAGTGGGGTCAGTTCCTCTACGGTGACTAACGAGTGACCACATATACAGAACATTCAGTCTTCAAGGACATACACTACCATCATGGGAAGAGGTGATGCAACTAATGCCAGCTCATCGGAAAGGTGGAACATGTGGGTATGATCCAAGAAAAGACCTCTATTGTAAAAATGCTATTATGTGGCTTAGTAATACCTACTGTCATTACACCCTTACGAGTGTGTCAGGACTGAACAATGTGTCAGTGTAGATAACGGTAATGAGAATATTGTTATTATCATAATGGTATCATAATCATATCACATTTGGTATAGTGTGAGCTTTTATAGTCAACCAATGAATCCATCTAGTGATGTTAACACTATATTGTAATGCAGACCAGCTTATAATTAACAGGCTGTAGTCTAACTGGGGAGACGAGGGGCTTTCCTTTAGCTGCGGGGGGTGGTTGAACTTGATCAGTGAGCTCTCTCTCTTTCTGTGAAAGAGAAGGATGGACTGATGGAAAGAAGGAGGGAGACCTGGGAGGCTCAGAGACTCTGGGGGGGGGGGGGGGGGGGGGGGGGTAATTGAATTATTTGCACAATGGAGTGATGGGGGGCACGTGGTGGCGCTAATGGAGGAAGAGACATATTTTTTAGCGAAGGCAATTGTTCAGAAAGAGCTGAGCTTTTGTTCAGGGAGGCCCAGAACCACCCCTAGCATACTCACTCAAACAAACACAGTCGTGCACGTGCACGTGCACCCACACACAAACACAGCCCGTGGTCCTGTCCCTACTCGAGGCCTATGATCTCAGCAGAACTGCATCCAGCTTATGGCATCCCTAGACGGCTAAGAGACCAGGGCCCACAAGGATCCCGCTGTCTCATTAGTGTCTGTCTGTCTGTCTGTCTGTCTGTCTGTCTGTCTGTCTGTCTGTCTGTCTGTCTGTCTGTCTGTCTGTCTGTCTGTCTGTCTGTCTGTCTGTCTGTGTGTGTGTGTGTGTCAATGAGTGATTCATCAATTACTCGCTAAGTGGTGTCTAAGCACAGGGAGGCCAATACCCATTGGCTGGTGGTACCCTTTAGCTGGTACCAGCAGCAGGTTATTTCAGCTAGCTAGCTGTCAGTTAAACCCTGATAGCAGCAGCAGGTCTTTTCAGCTAGCCTGGTGTCAGTTAACCCCTGGTAGCAGCAGCAGGTCCTTTCAGCTAGCTAACTGTCAGTTAAACCCTGGTAGCAGGTCCTTTCAGCTAGCTAACTGTCAGTTAAACCCGGGTAGCAGCAGCAGGTCCTTTCAGGTAGCTAACTGTCAGTTAACCCCTGGTAGGAGCAGCAGGGCCTTTCAGCTAGCTAACTGTCAGTTAAACCCTGGTAGCAGGTCCTTTCAGCTAGCTAACTGTCAGTTAACCCCTGGTAGGAGCAGCAGGTCCTTTCAGCTAGCTAGCTGTCAGTTAAACCCTGGTAGCAGGTCCTTTCAGCTAGCTAACTGTCAGTTAACCCCTGGTAGCAGCAGCAGGGCCTTTCAGGTAGCTAACTGTCAGTTAACCTCTGGTAGCAGCAGTAGTTCCTTTCAGCTAGCTAACTGTCAGTTAACCCCTGGTAGCAGCAGCAGGGCCTTTCAGGTAGCTAACTGTCAGTTAACCCCTGGTAGCAGCAGCAGGGCCTTTCAGCTAGCTAACTGTCAGTTAAACCCTGGTAGCAGCAGCAGGGCCTTTCAGGTAGCTAACTGTCAGTTAACCCCTGGTAGCAGCAGCAGGGCCTTTCAGGTAGCTAACTGTCAGTTAACCCCTGGTAGCAGCAGCAGGGCCTTTCAGGTAGCTAACTGTCAGTTAACCTCTGGTAGCAGCAGTAGTTCCTTTCAGCTAGCTAACTGTCAGTTAAACCCTGGTAGCAGCAGCAGGTCCTTTCAGGTAGCTAACTGTCAGTTAACCCCTGGTAGCAGCAGCAGGGCCTTTCAGCTAGCTAACTGTCAGTTAACCCCTGGTAGCAGCAGCAGGTCCTTTCAGGTAGCTAACTGTCAGTTAACCCCTGGTAGCAGCAGCAGGTCCTTTCAGGTAGCTAACTGTCAGTTAACCCCTGGTAGCAGCAGCAGGGCCTTTCAGGTAGCTAACTGTCAGTTAACCCCTGGTAGCAGCAGCAGGTCATTTCAGGTAGCTAACTGTCAGTTAACCCCTGGTAGCAGCAGCAGGGCCTTTCAGGTAGCTAACTGTCAGTTAAACCCTGGTAGCAGCAGCAGGTCCTTTCAGGTAGCTAACTGTCAGTTAACCCCTGGTAGCAGCAGCAGGGCCTTTCAGGTAGCTAACTGTCAGTTAACCCCTGGTAGCAGCAGCAGGTCCTTTCAGGTAGCTAACTGTCAGTTAACCCCTGGTAGCAGCAGCAGGGCCTTTCAGGTAGCTAACTGTCAGTTAACCCCTGGTAGCAGCAGCAGGGCCTTTCAGGTAGCTAACTGTCAGTTAACCCCTGGCAGCAGCAGCAGCAGGTGCACCAGTTATATGTCTGGATTAAGGAGAAGCAGGCAGCCATAACAGATGTGCCTGAGGAGCAGCTTTGCTTTAGCTACAGCTGCTAGACTGCAATGCTATTGCATGAACCCTTAATTGTCAAAACCATGGCAACAGCATTTGCCAGGTAAAGAAGCTAGACATTGAAACCCAAGTGCACATGTTGCCTGATCAGTGGGAGATGATGGTGGTGCTGCTGCTCAGTCTCATGGGAGGGCTGTCACTTACACGTACAATGACATGTACAGACTTTTTCATTCCCATAAATATCCCTTCTTCCTGTAACTTTACAATGTATACATTACAGTACAATGACCAGTGACTAATATATTTGGGAAAGGAAACCTAGTCAGTGGTACAACTGAAATGTGTCTTCTGCATTTAACCCAACCCCTCTGAATCAGAGAGGTGCTGGGTGCTGCCTTAATCAACATCCACAGCACCCAGGGAAGAGTGGGTTAACTGCCTTGCTCAGGGACAGAACAACAGATTTTTACCTTGGATTCAATCCAGCAACCTTTCAATGACTGGCCCAACACTCTAACCACTAGGCTACCTGACGTGGTAGTATCCAGGAAACTGTATCTTTGGGTAAACAACAATAGCCCTAGATCTTACAAATGTAGGATCTTCATTTGAGGCAGTTTGCTACAGCAGGAAAATAATCCTGCAGCAACAGGAAATGTGAATGATTATGTGGATTACAATGAATGGACATTTTTGTTGGGGTTGATACATTTTTCGTAAATTTCAAACTTCGGAAGCCTTTTTAAACTTCAAATGCACTACAAGTTGTACATTTCCTGAATTTCACTCCTGCAAATTAAGATCCTACATCTGTACCTGGCTTTTGGAATGATAATGTTTTTATTTTAATTTTATATTTCCTCTCAGATTCTGTCTTTGAAGGGTTTTAGTAAAGGGAGACCCAGCTCTTATTCACTCTGTTGTAACGCTCATGGAAATGAGTTTAGCAGGTCAGATAGATAATACTGAATGAAAACTAGAGTGTATCAACCAAGTAGAAAATGGGTACATCAGTCTGCCTGCGCTTATATGTGTCTGTGGAGCTCTCAAAACATTAAACAGAAGTTTATATTCAACTTGATATATTTGCAGAACTTAGTAAGTTTCAAGCTAATATATTAAGTACGTAGATAGATTAATACCCACTTTAAATGTTTACCATTAACACATGGATGATACAAATAAGGGAGCGAGAGGGGGCATAATGCACCCCCATTGAAAAGGCCTCTGCTAGCTCCTGTCCAGATATTAGTCAGCAACACTATTAGTCTTAATGGCTGTCCTCAGGCACAAAGGATCTGGGCTGTCCTTTTAATAAGAGTAGATACAAGGAGCTCATTAAGCCAAAACAAAGAGGGTCAGGGAGAGGGAGAGAGAAGAGAGTGACTGACTGACTAAAATGAATTGAAAGGTACCCTTAAACCACCCCTCCCACCCTCTTGACGGACCCTTGTGAGGAGCAGTGAGACCGCAGAGGCCACACGACATCTCTGCCTGGCATTTCCACTACGGCTGATATCTGTGAAGTGAAACATTATCCAGGTTCGCTAATGGAGACAGTTAAAGATCTCTATTTAAAAATCCATACATGATCAATACCCTGGCTCCCCTACCTCCCAATCCCATTTGGAGGTATACTGTAGCTACGTACATGCATAATCATGTTGTCTTGCATATTAGGATGGACCATATTGACTTATCTAGCTAACTATGTTATTTTGTGTATGCAGACCTGTGTAGATTGGATGCTGATACACTGGCTAAATCCAATGTCACTGTATTGTTTGTTTGAGGAATTAATTCCACAGCTCAAAAACAATGAAACGATTGTACTTTATCTGTCTACTTCTACCAGTAATATTGTCTTGGACAGACCGTCTTACTGTTGTCAACATCGCTAGGTTCCACTAAAGAAGCAAAGAGACCTGCATGTGACAATTGCAATGACAATCTGTTGCCATGGCAGGTAATTTCCATATGGTTGTCTTTGTTCCAAGTGGAGCACCAGCACTCTTTCACTCTTGCTCAGATATTCAGTCATTTTCCTACAAGAGGCAGAACTAAATCTTGATTCAATTTCCGAAATTACACGCTGATTGTCCCTCACCGGAGTAGCCTAAAAAACTGACTAACACATGAAAAGAAGCTTATAGATAAAACAGTAACCCTTACAAATCAAATTAACTGTGATGGCCATGATGACAGGGGCCCCAATTTGATTTGTGTCGATAAAGAGCCAATAGATCCATTTATTTTGAATTCTCTGTGTCCACTGAGCAGTGACGATTTTAGCATTTAAATCTTGGCGGGGCAAACTCCCCCTAAAAAATGTTTTTATGCATGCCAGGAAATCCACTACACAACACAACAATAAACAATACATGAATTGCACTATAACGGTGACAAACGGTGCCCACAAAATGTTGGGGCCTACATAAAGCTGTCCCAACAGCAGAGTCCCAACAGTAGTCCCAACACCTTACCACTGCTACACCTGGATATTAGCAGAGCCTTGTCTGTGAGCTGAACAGTTCATTCAGCCTTGTTGTGCTGTGCTCACTTGAACAGGAAGGTGGTGCGGCGGCCCTTCGTAGGCTAATTTTGTCATCAAACTTCATCATGAAAGTCTGGCATTCTCTGGATTTATGGGGTTTTCAAGACAACTGGGAACTCGGAAAAAAACAAGGTTGAATCATGACATCAGTGATCTTCAGGTAGAAGCTCTAGAAAGAGGCCCGAGAATCCCGACTTGGAATTCTGAGTTGGATGCAAATTTTTTCAGAGTTCCCAGTTGTCTTGAACTCACTGAAGTATGAGATTTCCCGGTTCCAAGTTTCCAGTTGTTTTGAACGCAGCATATGTCATGCTGGATTGACAACATGGCCAATGTTGAATGTTTATCCTTTCAAGCTTGGGAAAAACACCCCTAAACCCAGACTTGGACCACGCACCCACTCCACTGAATAGCAGGCTAGTGATTTTTTTTCAATGCTTGCAGTTAGCCATTGATTCCTTCCAAACCACTCATTGTTGCAATTTCCAACTTCTTGTCTAATGTTTACGTCCAATGGCCGATGAGCACCAATACAGTTTATGTGTAATTTCTCTTCATATGACAAATATTAGAAAGGATTTGCCAGTAGGTTGTCGATTTGATTCATGATGATGACTGCTAGCTTGCTAGCTAAGATTTTGAAAGTATGATGTCGACATAATCAGTCCAATCAAAGCTACGGTAGATATAACGTGATTTGACATCATTTTATATGTGGCCAATGACCATGAGCCTTCTTGGATGGGCACTTCTAATGTAACCCTGCCATAGCAGCACCCAAGGGGCTTACATTTTAGAGCTCTCCCCATAGATTTTGCGGTGGCGTAGTGTCCCAATGAATGATAGAACACTGAGCCAATCACAGGTGCAACTACAGAACATTACCAACCCCTACACTCCATATGTTCCGCTGGCTGCCCAATCACCACAGAAAGCACTGAGCTAGGCTGAAACTCCTGTTTGTATGGATGCTTTATTAACTCAATGATAAAACATTTTTACATTGTTTGCAAAATGATATGTGACACATATTAGTGCCAAAATAACATGCAAAACAGGGGCAACATTTTTTAAAGAATATATATTATTTTGGGGTGGGGGGCAAAATAGGCTCTGCCCCACCTGCCCTGAATGACGGGTCGCCACTGCCACTGATTGATTTTGGATATGTTTCAAGTTTCAGCAGCATCAAATCCTGTGCATTCTCCCAAGACGTCATCCCTTTTCAAAAGCCTGAGAGGCAGTTCTCTAAAAAGACAGGCTTGGTTTTTATTGATCAGTACAAGGTGAACAGGAAATACTCTGAGGTGTTTATGAGGATGCTTGGACCCTTGGAGTTGGACACAGATGGTCCCCTTAGCCTGAAATGCTTGGTACAGTGCCTTCAGAAATTATTCAGACCCCTTGACTTTTTCCATTTAAAAAAAAAGTTACAGCCTTATTTTAAAATGTATTAAATTGTTTTTTTCCCTCATCAATCTACACACAATACCCCATAATGACAATGCAAAAACAGGTTTTTAGAAATGTTTGCTCATTTATATTAAAGAAAAAAACTGAAATATCACATTTACACAGGTATTCAGACCCTTTACTCAGTACTTTGTTGAAGCACCTTTGGCAGCGATTACAGCATCGAGTCTTCTTGGGTATGACGGTAAAAGCTTGGCACACCTGTACAGTACTTAGGGAGTTTATCCCATTCTTCTCTGCAGATTATCTCAAGCTTTGTCAGGTTGGATGGAGAGCTTTGCTGCACAGCTATTTTCAGGTCTCTCCAGAGATATCCGATCGAGTTCAAGTCCACGCTCTGGCTGGGCCACTCAAGGACATTCAGAGACTTGTCCTGAAGCCACTCCTGCGTTGTCTTGACTGTGTGCTTAGGGTCATTGTCCTGTTGGAAGGTGAACCTTCGCCCCAGTCTGAGGTCCTGAGCGCTCTGGAGCAGGTTTTCTTCAAGGTTGTCTCTGTACTTTGCTCCGTTTATCTTTCCTTGATCCTGACTAGTCTCCCAGTCCTTGCTGCTGAAAAACATCCCCACAGCATGGTGCTGGCAACACCATGCTTCACCGTAGGGATGGTGCCAGGTTTACTCCAGACGTGTCGCTTGGCATTCCGGCCAAATAGTTACATTTTGGGTTAATCAGACCAGAGAATCTTGTTTCTCATGGTCTGAGAGTCTTTAGGTGCCTTTTGGCAAACTGCAAGCGGGCTGTCATGTGCCTTTTACTGGGGAGTGGCTTCCATCTGGCCACTCTACCATAAAGGCCTGATTGGTGGAGTGTTGCAGAGATGGTTGTCCTTCTGGAAAGTTCTCCCATCTCCACAGAGGAACTCTAGAGCTCTGTCAGAGTGACCATCGGGTTCTTGGTAACCTCCCTCACCAAGGCCCTTCTCCCCTGATTGCTCAGTTTGGCCGGGCAGCTAGCTCTATGGACAGTCTTGGTGGTTCCAAACTTCTTCCATTTAAGAATGATGGAGGCCACTCTGTTCTTGGGGATCTTCAAAACCCTTCCCCAGAACTGTGTCTCAACACAATCCTGTCTCGGAGCTCTACAGACAATGTGTTCGACCTCATGCCTTGGTTTTTGCTCTGACATGCACTGTCAACAGTGGGAACTTACATAGACAAGTGTGTGCCTTTCCAAATCATATCCAATCAAGTGAATTTACCACAGGTGGACCCAAATGAAGTTGGAGAAACATCTCAAGGATGATCAATGGAAACAGGATGCACATGAGCTCAATTTCGAGTCTCATAGCAGAGGGTCTGAATACTTATGTAAATAAGGTATTCTTTTTTTACATTTTATAAATTTGCAAACATTTTGAAAACCTGTTTTCGCTTTGTCATTATGGGGTATTTTGTGTAGATTGCTGAGGATTTTTATTTATTTAATAAATTTTAACGTAACAAAATGTGGAAAAAGTCAAGTGGTCTGTATACTTGTCTATCAGACGCTAAGTAACCCTCCCTCACCTTTCTTTTAACTTGTGCCTTAGGGTGACAGTGAGACGTTTCAGAAACAATGGGAATTGTATAGGGTTATTGACTCACTGTATTAGGCCTCTATCTGGATAATTATGTAATTTGTTCAACATTGTAATTGAAGACCTTCTTATAATGTTTCAGAAAAGTTGCCTTATGGGGGGAGTCTTTGACATTAGGGTTATAGAACATGGATGAACTTCTGTGGGCCTATTGTTGTGTGTGTAAAAACTGTAAACAAAATTAATCAAAATGAGTCTAACTAATCAGATGTCCAAAATAGCCTACTATCAGCCTCCGAATTGGACTAATTTGCGGGAACATGCGGATGATTGATTCTCATAGAAAGACAGCAGGCAAGAATGTAATTGAATTGTGAATCACTGGTGGAGTTCGTTTGCATGGCCCGATGCTCCGGTATGTTGGAGATTTCACTTAAAGACCAATGGAATGGTGTAAAATGCGAACTCTGCTTGCCCGGGGAACCGTGCCATGCAAAACGAGTTTGACCACTGGCGGTAGAAACGCCGCCCCTTCAGATGCCGGTGGTACATTTAGGCTCCACGGAGGGAACAACACAACCTCTTTCGTACTGCTCAGTCAGAGCGACAGAAACGCCCTGACGGAGATATATAGAGGGAGGGAATGAGTGAGAGAGAGAGAGGAGAGAGAGAGAGAGAGAGAGAGAGAGAGAGAGAGAGAGAGAGAGAGAGAGAGAGAGAGAGAGAGAGAGAGAGAGAGAGAGAGAGAGAGAGAGAGAGAGAGAGAGAGAGAGAGTGAGTAGCGGACAGAGAGCGATTGAAAGAGAAGTTTGTTCGCCTACTGGATACATTTTGGTGGAGATAAATTGAAGCGGGAGGACAGGAAAAACGCAATATTGTTTTTGAGTAAATCAAAACTTTATTAGACGGCAAGAGAAGAAAGCAATTTTTAATAAATTATCACGGAATTATTGTGTTAGAGAGAGACACAATTGATCATCCCGTTATCGAACAAATTGATCTGATGATCATGACGGCAGCTGTCGATATGAAACCGACATTAACCATCATAAAGTCTGAAAGAATGGACGGTGAGTAAAGCAACTTTTGTATTTTGACATATAACATTGTAATTACAGTTGCCTATGCTCCCTCGGTATGTTTCATGTTGTGCGGCGCATAGCGGCTTGCATTTAAAACTCGGGTCAACTTTTGTAAGGCAAATGCCATCCTATGTAGTGCAACATGTATCAGTGGAGGTAATACGTATTTCCCTATGATAAAGCTATCATTTAGCCTAACGGGATATGTCCGTGTCCTATCGCGTCTTCACAATTGTTGTGCATGCAAAACATTCATTTGTTTATTGTGTAAACGAATAAGACAATATTTTTGGATAAATGTTTGTGGATCCAGACAGTTGTGCTGGATAAAATAAGGGACAAGGGGAAATACATTATTATTCTTATGCAATTTCGGCTAAATGGTATCCCCGTTTACATAATTGTATTTCTTAATCGTCCATCTCATGTTCTCAACATACCGGTCTAATGCTCTGTGTCACACGGCTAGACTGTAGGCTAAAGCTGCAGCTGCTGAACCCTGCATTAGACTGACAATCATATTTCATGGATGAAGAGTTAATTTATGAGGAGGCATGATTTAATACATTAAAAAAACATGCGTATGTGACCAACAAAATTTGATTTGATTTGAAGAGTTAATTTATGAGGAGTCATGATTTAACTATTTAACCTATATGAACACTTAGTTCAACTATGGCAAAGAACATGAGACTAAAGCAATCAGTATGACATTGTGCCTACTAGTGTTTGAAAAGTGCCTGTGTGTTTAAAAAAATGATTTTAATTTGACAGTTGACCCTTCTACTCAGTCATAAAACGTTTGGTAATTTGAACACATTATTTATGGAGCTGTACAGTAGCCTTGTGCCTTTA